>NW_026729047.1:180000-202500 GCF_030272615.1 Cryptomeria japonica | reverse complement strand
CCCGGGAGTGCTTCGAAGTGTGCTCCAAGGTGCTGCGTGCACGTTGTCGGAGCCCGGTTTGCCCCGGGTGCGCACCTCGCGTGCACCTTCGTCGGGGTGGGCACCTTGGCTGGGTTTGCCCCGGCTGCGCTCCGAAGCGGGGTTATTGGAGCGCCGCCTCTTTTTTTGTCGGAGCGTTTGGTGGGGTTTCTCGCATTGGCTCTTCCGAGGCCCGGTTGCCACCCTGGCGCGCACGAAGTCGGAAGTAGGGTTAATTGCCCGGGTGCGCACCTTTGCCAGGGTGGGCACCTTACCTGGGCTGCGCACCAGGGCGGGCTCAAGATGGCACGCGCGTTCCGTTTTTTTCACTATCTTTCAAAACGGAAATTTTAAAATCTCCTTTTTTTTTTGCCTTTTCTGGAAATTAGTGAAGGCAGCGCATCAAAGGTGCGCACCTCGCTGCCCACCTTGGTGTGCTCTGAGGTGCGCACCCGGGAGCGCTACGAAGTGTGCTCCAAGGTGCGGCGTGCACGTTGTCGGAGCCCGGTTTGCCCCGGGTGCGCACCTCGCCTGCACCTTGGCCGGGGTGGGCACCTTGGCTGGGTTTGCCCAGGGTGCGCTCCGAAGCGGGGTTACTGGAGCGCCCCCTCTTTTTTTGTCAGAGCGTTTGGTGGGGTTTCTCGCATTGGCTCTTCCCAGGCCCGGTTGTTGGGTGCGCTCCCACCCTGGCGCGCGCGAAGTTGGAAGTTGGGTTAATTGCCCGGGCGCGCACCTTCGCCAGGGTGGGCACCTTGGTGCGCACACCTTGGCTGGGCTGCGCACCAGGGCGGGCTCAAGATGGCACCAGCATTCCCTTTTTCTCACTATCTTTCAAAACGGAAATTTTAAAATCTCGTTTTTTTTTTGCCTTTTATGGAAATTAGTGAAGGCATCGCATCAAAGGTGCGCACCTCGCTGCCCACCTTGGTGTGCTCCGAGGTGCCCACCACGGTGCGCAACGCCGGTGCGAACCCGGGAGCGCCCCGATGTGTGCTCCAAGGTGCGGCGTGCACGAAGTCGGACCCCGGTTTGCCCCGGGTGCGCACCTCGCGTGCACCTTGGTGCGCACACCTTGGCTGGGTTGCGCGGCCTGGTGGGCACCATGGTGCGCACCAAGGAGCGCTCCGAAGTGTGCTCCAAGGTGCGGCGTGCACGAAGTCGGAGCCCGGTTTGCCCCGGGTACGCACCTCGCGTGCACCTTCGCCGGGGTGGGCACCTCGGCTGGGTTGCGCGCCCTGGTGCGCACCAAGGAGCGCTCCGAAGTGTGCTCCAAGGTGCGGCGTGCACGAAGTCGGAGCCCGGTTTGCCCCGGGTGCGCACCTCGCGTGCACCTTCGGCGGGGTTGCGCGCCCTGGTGGGCACCATGGTGCGCACCAAGGAGCGCTCCGAAGTGTGCTCCAAGGTGCGGCGTGCACGAAGTCGGAGCCCGGTTTGCCCCGGGTGCGCACCTCGCGTGCACCTTCGGCGGGGTTGCGCGCCCTGGTGGGCACCATGGTGCGCACCAAGGAGCGCTCCGAAGTGTGCTCCAAGGTGCGGCGTGCACGAAGTCGGAGCCCGGTTTGCCCCGGGTGCGCACCTCGCGTGCACCTTCGCCGCGGTGGGCACCATGGCGTGCACGAAGTCGGAGCCCGGTTTGCCCCGGGTGCGCACCTCGCGTGCACCTTCGCCGGGGTGGGCACCTCGGCTGGGTTGCGCGCCCTGGTGCGCACCAAGGAGCGCTCCGAAGTGTGCTCCAAGGTGCGGCGTGCACGAAGTCGGAGCCCGGTTTGCCCCGGGTGCGCACCTCGCGTGCACCTTCGCCAGGGTGGGCACCTCGGTGCGCACACCTTCTCAATGTTTTCTTGCCTTTTCTGGAAATTGGTGAAGGCAGCGCATCAAAGGTGCGCACCTCGGTGTGCTCCGAGGTGCGAACCCGAGAGCGCTCCGAGGTGCCCACGAAGTCGAAAGTCGGGTTAATTGCATTGTTTTCCCCGGGTGCGCTCCGAGGTGCGCAACATCGGCGCGCACCAAGGAGGGCTCCGAAGTGTGCTCCAAGGTGCGCACGATGGCGTGCACCTCTGGTGCGCACGATTCGGAGCTCGGTTTGACCGGGGTGCGCACACCTTGGCTGGGTTGCGCACCTTTTGTGCGCTCCAAGGTGCGCACGAAGTCGGAGCTCGGTTTGCCCCGGGTGCGCACCTTCGCCAGGGTGCGCACCTTGATGCGCACGCCTTGGCTGGGCTGCGCACCTTGGTGGGCGCCATGGTGCGCACCTTTCGTGCGCTCCAAGGTGCGCACGAAGTCGGAGCTCGGTTTGCCCCGGGTGCGCACCTTGGTGGGCGCCATGGTGCACTCCGAGGTGCCCAAGATTGGTGCGCACCAAGGAGCGCTCCGAAGTGCGCTCCAAGGTGCGCGCGAAGTCGAAAGTTGGGTTAATTGTCCGGTTTGCCTCGGGTGCGCACCTTGCGTGCACCTTCGCCAGGGTGGGCGCCTTGGTGCGCACACCTTGGCTGGGCTGCGCACACCTTGGCACCCGCGTTTCCTTCATTTTAAATTTTTTTTTTTTACAATCTCTCAAGTGGGAAATTCTATAATCTCAACTTTTTTTGCCTTTTCAGGAAACTTTTGAATGGAGCGCATCATTGGTGCGCTCCGAAGTGTGCTCCAAAGCTCTCTCCAGCTGCGTGCACCTGCCCCGGCCGCGCACCCGGCCCCGCCCAGCTTCGCTCACCTGTCCCGGGCGTCTGGTGCGGAACCTTAGAGTAAGAAACATCACCGTGCACCTTGGCCAACGTGCGCGACTCGACCGAGCGCGCACTGGCCGAGGTGCACACCGATTTCACCTGGGTGCGCGCGCAGCACCTCGGGCGCACCGGGGTGCGCGCACAACGCCCGGGTTGCACCGTGGCCTGTGTGCTCGGGGCGCCTCGGGTGCGCGCTCGGTGTCGCCCCCGCGCGCGCGGTAGTGCGGGCAGCGCACCCCGGCCCGGCCCGGCCCCGACGAGAACGCAAACGGGCAAAAGGTTTATTCAAATAGCATTGCGATGCCCGGCGAAAAACTAAAAAAGGGTGCAACACCGGGACTTCCCGGGAGGTCACCCATCCCAGTACTACTCCGGCCCAAGCGCGCTTAACTGCGGAGTTCTGATGGGATCCGGTGCACTAACGCTGGTATGATCGCACCCGTTATGAGCTTGTCGCAGTGTGTACTTAGCAAACCGCGACCCACGTGCGAATCCACCCCGGCCACCCACCCCCGTCGAGGTGCACACCCTCCCTCGCGAAGTGCGCCCCGTTCGCCAAGTGTGAGCCCTGCCCGGGTGCGCGCACCTTGCTAGGGCGTCGGGTGTGCACCCGGCCCGGCCTACGTGCGTGCACCTGTAGGGGGCGTCGTGTGCGTGCAGTGTCCCGTCTGCAACGCGGTGCCCACACACCACCTCGGGCGCAACGACCTGCGCTCACATGTGGGCCGAGTGCACCTTGGTGCATGTTCGGGGCGCCTCGGGTGCACGCTCGATCTTGCCCCGGTGCACCAAGGCGCTCGGTTTGCCCCGGGTGCGCACTTGGTGCAAGGTGGGCACCCAAAATAGGGATCAAGCACCAAAACACAAGTTTCGGGATGCAAAATGGGACCCAAGGACCACAAATGCGTTCCAAGACCCATGATGGGTCCACGAGAACAAAAATGTGTTCCGAGACTTAATAAACAAATATTGGGTTTTAGGAGAAGAAACATGCTCTGATGCCCAAAACGAGAATCGACCCCGAAAAGGCCACAGGCCAAAAGTGGGATGCGAGACAAAAAAAAATGGGACCCGAGGACCAAAATTGGGTTCCCAGGTCGAAGACAGGGCAACCGGACAAGAAACGACCTCTAAGGCTCGAAATGAGTCCCGACGACTAAAACTTGACAAGAAGCACCCATCAGGCACCCAACTCGACACCCATGGGATGCCGACCCACCCGGGCTTCCACCTAGCACACCTTGGCACCCACCCACCCTCGCACCCAACCTCGCACCCAACTTAGCACCTTTGAACCCACATTGGCACTCACCATGACCCTGGCACCTTGGAACCCACATTGGCACTCACCTTGACCCTGGCACCCACCTTTGCACTCACCTTGGGACCCACCCTGGCTCCCACCTCGGCACCCACCCAGACACCCACCTTGGTTCCTTGGCACCCACCTTGGATCCTTGGCACCCACCCCGACACCCACCTTGGCACGCAACTTGGCTACTTGCCACCCACCTTGGCTCCTTGACGCCCACCCCGACAACCACCCCGTGACCTACCCTGGCTAGGGTTGGTGCACACCCACCCTGGTGCCCACCTTGGCACCCACCCTATGACCCACCTTGGCACGCACCTTAGTACCCACCCCGTTACCCACCCTAGGACCCACCCCGTGACCCACCTTGGCCAGGGTGGGTGCCTTGGTGCGCACAACTTGCCTGGGCTGCACACCAGGGCGGGCTCAAGATGGCACCCGCGTTCCGTTTTTTTCACTATCTTTCAAAACGGAAATTTTAAAATCTCATTTTTTTCTTTTTTTTGCCTTTTCTGGAAATTAGTGAAGGCAGCGCATCAAAGGTGCGCAATGCTGGTGCGAACCCGGGAGCGCTCCGATGTGTGCTCCAAGGTGCGGCGTGCACGAAGTCCGAGCCCGGTTTGCCCCGGGTGCGCACCTCGCGTGCACCTTCGCCGGGGTGAGCACCTTGGCTGGGTTGCGCGCCCTGGTGCGTACCAAGGAGCGCTCTGAAGTGTGCTCCAAGGTGCGGCGTGCACGAAGTCGGAGCCCGGTTTGCCCCGGGTGTGCACCTCGGGTGCGCACCTCGCGTGCACCTTCGCTGCGGTGGGCACCTTGGCTGGGTTGCGCGCCTTGGTGGGCACCATGCAGTGCACGAAGTCGGAGCCCGGTTTGCCCCGGGCGCGCACCTCCGCCAGGGTGGGCACCTTGGTGCGCACAACTTGCCTGGGCTGCGCATCAGGAAGGGCTCAAGATGGCACCCGCGTTCCGTTTTTTTCACTATCTTTCAGAACGGAAATTTTAAAATATCGTTTTTTTTTGCCTTTTCTGGAAATTAGTGAAGGCAGCGCATCAAAGGTGCGCAACGCTGGTGCGAACCTGGGAGCGCTCCGATGTGTGCTCCAAGGTGCGGCGTGCACGAAGTCGGAGCCCGGTTTGCCTCGGGTGCGCCCTGGTGGGCACCATGGTGCGCACCAAGGAGCGCTCCGAAGTGTGCTCCAAGGTGCGGCCTGCACGAAGTCGGAGCCCGGTTTGCCCCGGGTGTGCACCTCGGGTGGGCACCTTGGTGCGCATGCCTTGCCTGGGCTGCGCACCAGGGCGGGCTCAAGATGGCACCCGCGTTCCTTTTTTTTCACTATCTTTCAAAACGGAAATTTTAAAATCTCATTTTTTTTTGCCTTTTTCTGGAAATTAGTGAAGGCAGCGCATCAAAGGTGCGCACCTCGCTGCCCACCACGGTGCGCAACGCCGGTGGGCACCCGGGAGTGCTTCGAAGTGTGCTCCAAGGTGCTGCGTGCACGTTGTCGGAGCCCGGTTTGCCCCGGGTGCGCACCTCGCGTGCACCTTCGTCGGGGTGGGCACCTTGGCTTGGTTTGCCCCGGCTGCGCTCCGAAGCGGGGTTATTGGAGCGCCGCCTCTTTTTTTGTCGGAGCGTTTGGTGGGGTTTCTCGCATTGGCTCTTCCGAGGCCCGGTTGCCACCCTGGCGCGCACGAAGTCGGAAGTAGGGTTAATTGCCCGGGTGCGCACCTTTGCCAGGGTGGCACCTTACCTGGGCTGCGCACCAGGGCGGGCTCAAGATGGCACGCGCGTTCCGTTTTTTTCACTATCTTTCAAAACGGAAATTTTAAAATCTCCTTTTTTTTTTGCCTTTTCTGGAAATTAGTGAAGGCAGCGCATCAAAGGTGCGCACCTCGCTGCCCACCTTGGTGTGCTCTGAGGTGCGCACCCGGGAGCGCTACGAAGTGTGCTCCAAGGTGCGGCGTGCACGTTGTCGGAGCCCGGTTTGCCCCGGGTGCGCACCTCGCCTGCACCTTGGCCGGGGTGGGCACCTTGGCTGGGTTTGCCCAGGGTGCGCTCCGAAGCGGGGTTACTGGAGCGCCCCCTCTTTTTTTGTCAGAGAGTTTGGTGGGGTTTCTCGCATTGGCTCTTCCCAGGCCCGGTTGTTGGGTGCGCTCCCACCCTGGCGCGCGCGAAGTTGGAAGTTGGGTTAATTGCCCGGGCGCGCACCTTCGCCAGGGTGGGCACCTTGGTGCGCAAACCTTGGCTGGGCTGCGCACCAGGGCGGGCTCAAGATGGCACCAGCATTCCCTTTTTCTCACTATCTTTCAAAACGGAAATTTTAAAATCTCGTTTTTTTTTTGCCTTTTATGGAAATTAGTGAAGGCATCGCATCAAAGGTGCGCACCTCGCTGCCCACCTTGGTGTGCTCCGAGGTGCCCACCACGGTGCGCAACGCCGGTGCGAACCCGGGAGCGCCCCGATGTGTGCTCCAAGGTGCGGCGTGCACGAAGTCGGACCCCGGTTTGCCCCGGGTGCGCACCTCGCGTGCACCTTGGTGCGCACACCTTGGCTGGGTTGCGCGGCCTGGTGGGCACCATGGTGCGCACCAAGGAGCGCTCCGAAGTGTGCTCCAAGGTGCGGCGTGCACGAAGTCGGAGCCCGGTTTGCCCCGGGTGCGCACCTTCGCCGCGGTGGGCACCATGGCGTGCACGAAGTCGGAGCCCGGTTTGCCCCGGGTGCGCACCTCGCGTGCACCTTCGCCGGGGTGGGCACCTCGGCTGGGTTGCGCGCCCTGGTGCGCACCAAGGAGCGCTCTGAAGTGTGCTCCAAGGTGCGGCGTGCACGAAGTCGGAGCCCGGTTTGCCCCGGGTGTGCACCTCGGGTGCGCACCTCGCGTGCACCTTCGCTGCGGTGGGCACCTTGGCTGGGTTGCGCGCCTTGGTGGGCACCATGCAGTGCACGAAGTCGGAGCCCGGATTGCCCCGGGCGCGCACCTCCGCCAGGGTGGGCACCTTGGTGCGCACAACTTGCCTGGGCTGCGCACCAGGAAGGGCTCAAGATGGCACCCGCGTTCCGTTTTTTTCACTATCTTTCAGAACGGAAATTTTAAAATCTCGTTTTTTTTTGCCTTTTCTGGAAATTAGTGAAGGCAGCGCATCAAAGGTGCGCAACGCTGGTGCGAACCTGGGAGCGCTCCGATGTGTGCTCCAAGGTGCGGCGTGCACGAAGTCGGACCCCGGTTTGCCCCGGGTGCGCACCTCGCGTGCACCTTGGTGCGCACACCTTGGCTGGGTTGCGCGCCCTGGTGGGCACCATGGTGCGCACCAAGGAGCGCTCCGAAGTGTGCTCCAAGGTGCGGCGTGCACGAAGTCGGAGCCCGGTTTGCCCCGGGTGCGCACCTCGCGTGCACCTTCGCCGCGGTGGGCACCATGGCGTGCACGAAGTCGGAGCCCGGTTTGCCCCGGGTGCGCACCTCGCGTGCACCTTCGCCGGGGTGGGCACCTTGGTGTGCAGACCTTGGCTGGGTTGCGCGCCCTGGTGGGCACCATGGTGCGCACCAAGGAGCGCTCCGAAGTGTGCTCCAAGGTGCGGCCTGCACGAAGTCGGAGCCCGGTTTGCCCCGGGTGTGCACCTCGGGTGGGCACCTTGGTGCGCATGCCTTGCCTGGGCTGCGCACCAGGGCGGGCTCAAGATGGCACCCGCGTTCCTTTTTTTTCACTATCTTTCAAAACGGAAATTTTAAAATCTCATTTTTTTTTGCCTTTTTCTGGAAATTAGTGAAGGCAGCGCATCAAAGGTGCGCACCTCGCTGCCCACCACGGTGCGCAACGCCGGTGGGCACCCGGGAGTGCTTCGAAGTGTGCTCCAAGGTGCTGCGTGCACGTTGTCGGAGCCCGGTTTGCCCCGGGTGCGCACCTCGCGTGCACCTTCGTCGGGGTGGGCACCTTGGCTGGGTTTGCCCCGGCTGCGCTCCGAAGCGGGGTTATTGGAGCGCCGCCTCTTTTTTTGTCGGAGCGTTTGGTGGGGTTTCTCGCATTGGCTCTTCCGAGGCCCGGTTGCCACCCTGGCGCGCACGAAGTCGGAAGTAGGGTTAATTGCCCGGGTGCGCACCTTTGCCAGGGTGGGCACCTTACCTGGGCTGCGCACCAGGGCGGGCTCAAGATGGCACGCGCGTTCCGTTTTTTTCACTATCTTTCAAAACGGAAATTTTAAAATCTCCTTTTTTTTTTGCCTTTTCTGGAAATTAGTGAAGGCAGCGCATCAAAGGTGCGCACCTCGCTGCCCACCTTGGTGTGCTCTGAGGTGCGCACCCGGGAGCGCTACGAAGTGTGCTCCAAGGTGCGGCGTGCACGTTGTCGGAGCCCGGTTTGCCCCGGGTGCGCACCTCGCCTGCACCTTGGCCGGGGTGGGCACCTTGGCTGGGTTTGCCCAGGGTGCGCTCCGAAGCGGGGTTACTGGAGCGCCCCCTCTTTTTTTGTCAGAGCGTTTGGTGGGGTTTCTCGCATTGGCTCTTCCCAGGCCCGGTTGTTGGGTGCGCTCCCACCCTGGCGCGCGCGAAGTTGGAAGTTGGATTAATTGCCCGGGCGCGCACCTTCGCCAGGGTGGGCACCTTGGTGCGCACACCTTGGCTGGGCTGCGCACCAGGGCGGGCTCAAGATGGCACCAGCATTCCCTTTTTCTCACTATCTTTCAAAACGGAAATTTTAAAATCTCGTTTTTTTTTTGCCTTTTATGGAAATTAGTGAAGGCATCGCATCAAAGGTGCGCACCTCGCTGCCCACCTTGGTGTGCTCCGAGGTGCCCACCACGGTGCGCAACGCCGGTGCGAACCCGGGAGCGCCCCGATGTGTGCTCCAAGGTGCGGCGTGCACGAAGTCGGACCCCGGTTTGCCCCGGGTGCGCACCTCGCGTGCACCTTGGTGCGCACACCTTGGCTGGGTTGCGCGGCCTGGTGGGCACCATGGTGCGCACCAAGGAGCGCTCCGAAGTGTGCTCCAAGGTGCGGCGTGCACGAAGTCGGAGCCCGGTTTGCCCCGGGTACGCACCTCGCGTGCACCTTCGCCGGGGTGGGCACCTCGGCTGGGTTGCGCGCCCTGGTGCGCACCAAGGAGCGCTCCGAAGTGTGCTCCAAGGTGCGGCGTGCACGAAGTCGGAGCCCGGTTTGCCCCGGGTGCGCACCTTCGCCGCGGTGCGCACCATGGCGTGCACGAAGTCGGAGCCCGGTTTGCCCCGGGTGCGCACCTCGCGTGCACCTTCGGCGGGGTTGCGCGCCCTGGTGGGCACCATGGTGCGCACCAAGGAGCGCTCCGAAGTGTGCTCCAAGGTGCGGCGTGCACGAAGTCGGAGCCCGGTTTGCCCCGGGTGCGCACCTCGCGTGCACCTTCGGCGGGGTTGCGCGCCCTGGTGGGCACCATGGTGCGCACCAAGGAGCGCTCCGAAGTGTGCTCCAAGGTGCGGCGTGCACGAAGTCGGAGCCCGGTTTGCCCCGGGTGCGCACCTCGCGTGCACCTTCGCCGCGGTGGGCACCATGGCGTGCACGAAGTCGGAGCCCGGTTTGCCCCGGGTGCGCACCTCGCGTGCACCTTCGCCGGGGTGGGCACCTCGGCTGGGTTGCGCGCCCTGGTGCGCACCAAGGAGCGCTCCGAAGTGTGCTCCAAGGTGCGGCGTGCACGAAGTCGGAGCCCGGTTTGCCCCGGGTGCGCACCTCGCGTGCACCTTCGCCAGGGTGGGCACCTCGGTGCGCACACCTTCTCAATGTTTTCTTGCCTTTTCTGGAAATTGGTGAAGGCAGCGCATCAAAGGTGCGCACCTCGGTGTGCTCCGAGGTGCGAACCCGAGAGCGCTCCGAGGTGCGCAACATCGGCGCGCACCAAGGAGGGCTCCGAAGTGTGCTCCAAGGTGCGCACGATGGCGTGCACCTCTGGTGCGCACGATTCGGAGCTCGGTTTGACCGGGGTGCGCACACCTTGGCTGGGTTGCGCACCTTTTGTGCGCTCCAAGGTGCGCACGAAGTCGGAGCTCGGTTTGCCCCGGGTGCGCACCTTCGCCAGGGTGCGCACCTTGATGCGCACGCCTTGGCTGGGCTGCGCACCTTGGTGGGCGCCATGGTGCGCACCTTTCGTGCGCTCCAAGGTGCGCACGAAGTCGGAGCTCGGTTTGCCCCGGGTGCGCACCTTGGTGGGCGCCATGGTGCACTCCGAGGTGCCCAAGATTGGTGCGCACCAAGGAGCGCTCCGAAGTGCGCTCCAAGGTGCGCGCGAAGTCGAAAGTTGGGTTAATTGTCCGGTTTGCCTCGGGTGCGCACCTTGCGTGCACCTTCGCCAGGGTGGGCGCCTTGGTGCGCACACCTTGGCTGGGCTGCGCACACCTTGGCACCCGCGTTTCCTTCATTTTAAATTTTTTTTTTTTACAATCTCTCAAGTGGGAAATTCTATAATCTCAACTTTTTTTGCCTTTTCAGGAAACTTTTGAATGGAGCGCATCATTGGTGCGCTCCGAAGTGTGCTCCAAAGCTCTCTCCAGCTGCGTGCACCTGCCCCGGCCGCGCACCCGGCCCCGCCCAGCTTCGCTCACCTGTCCCGGGCGTCTGGTGCGGAACCTTAGAGTAAGAAACATCACCGTGCACCTTGGCCAACGTGCGCGACTCGACCGAGCGCGCACTGGCCGAGGTGCACACCGATTTCACCTGGGTGCGCGCGCAGCACCTCGGGCGCACCGGGGTGCGCGCACAACGCCCGGGTTGCACCGTGGCCTGTGTGCTCGGGGTGCCTCGGGTGCGCGCTCGGTGTCGCCCCCGCGCGCGCGGTAGTGCGGGCAGCGCACCCCGGCCCGGCCCGGCCCCGACGAGAACGCAAACGGGCAAAAGGTTTATTCAAATAGCATTGCGACGCCCGGCGAAAAACTAAAAAAGGGTGCAACACCGGGACTTCCCGGGAGGTCACCCATCCCAGTACTACTCCGGCCCAAGCGCGCTTAACTGCGGAGTTCTGATGGGATCCGGTGCACTAATGCTGGTATGATCGCACCCGTTATGAGCTTGTCGCAGTGTGTACTTAGCAAACCGCGACCCACGTGCGAATCCACCCCGGCCACCCACCCCCGTCGAGGTGCACACCCTCCCTCGCGAAGTGCGCCCCGTTCGCCAAGTGTGAGCCCTGCCCGGGTGCGCGCACCTTGCTAGGGCGTCGGGTGTGCACCCGGCCCGGCCTACGTGCGTGCACCTGGAGGGGGCGTCGTGTGCGTGCAGTGTCCCGTCTGCAACGCGGTGCCCACACACCACCTCGGGCGCAACGACCTGCGCTCACATGTGGGCCGAGTGCACCTTGGTGCATGTTCGGGGCGCCTCGGGTGCACGCTCGATCTTGCCCCGGTGCACCAAGGCGCTCGGTTTGCCCCGGGTGCGCACTTGGTGCAAGGTGGGCACCCAAAATAGGGATCAAGCACCAAAACACAAGTTTCGGGATGCAAAATGGGACCCAAGGACCACAAATGCGTTCCAAGACCCATGATGGGTCCACGAGAACAAAAATGTGTTCCGAGACTTAATAAACAAATATTGGGTTTTAGGAGAAGAAACATGCTCTGATGCCCAAAACGAGAATCGACCCCGAAAAGGCCACAGGCCAAAAGTGGGATGCGAGACAAAAAAAAATGGGACCCGAGGACCAAAATTGGGTTCCCAGGTCGAAGACAGGGCAACCGGACAAGAAACGACCTCTAAGGCTCGAAATGAGTCCCGACGACTAAAACTTGACAAGAAGCACCCATCAGGCACCCAACTCGACACCCATGGGATGCCGACCCACCCGGGCTTCCACCTAGCACACCTTGGCACCCACCCACCCTCGCACCCAACCTCGCACCCAACTTAGCACCTTTGAACCCACATTGGCACTCACCCTGACCCTGGCACCTTGGAACCCACATTGGCACTCACCTTGACCCTGGCACCCACCTTTGCACTCACCTTGGGACCCACCCTGGCTCCCACCTCGGCACCCACCCAGACACCCACCTTGGTTCCTTGGCACCCACCTTGGATCCTTGGCACCCACCCCGACACCCACCTTGGCACGCAACTTGGCTACTTGCCACCCACCTTGGCTCCTTGACGCCCACCCCGACAACCACCCCGTGACCTACCCTGGCTAGGGTTGGTGCACACCCACCCTGGTGCCCACCTTGGCACCCACCCTATGACCCACCTTGGCACGCACCTTAGTACCCACCCCGTTACCCACCCTAGGACCCACCCCGTGACCCACCTTGGCCAGGGTGGGTGCACCCACCCTGGTGCCCACCTTGGCACCCACCCATCCTAGCACCCAGCCTGTGACCGGGCTTGGAACCCAACCTTGCACCCGCACCCGTCTTGGCCAGTGTGGGTGCGCACCCATCCTGGCACCCACGTTGTGACACACCCTTTAACCCACGCACCCTAGCACCCACGTTGGCACCCACCTTGGAACCCAACCTAGCAACTTGGCACCCACCCCGTGACCCACCTTGGCATCCACCATAGCAGTCGCCGACTTGGCACCCACCTCGGCACCCACCTTGACACTTGTGGACCCACCTTGCCACTCACCCTAGCATCGACCCATCCTAGCACCCACCCTGGCACCTTTGCACGCTAGCACTCACCCATCCTAGCACCTAACCTGTGACCCACCTTGACACTCACCCTCGCACCCACCTTGGAACCCAACCTAGCACCCACCCACCCTGACACCAACCCTAGCACCTACCCACCCTTGCACCCACCCTGTGACCCATCTTGGCACCCACCCATCCTACCACTCAACCTATCACCCACCTTCTCACCCACCTTGGCATCCACCTTAGCACCCACCCACACTGGCACCTTGGCACCCACCTCGGGCAAGGTGGGTGCACACCCACCCTGGCACCCAATTTAGAACCCACCGAGCATGTTACCCACCTTGGCACCCACATTGCAGCCCACCCTAGTACCCACCCTATGACCCACATTGGCATCCACACCCTAGCACCCAGGCACCTCGACACCCGCCTTGACACCCACCCTAGCACTGAACCTGTGACCCACCTTGGAACTCACCCTAGAACCCACCCACCCTGTGAACCACCTTGGCATCCACCTTAGCACCCACCCACCTTGGCACCCACTCTAGCACTCACCCATCCTAACACCCAACTTGTTACCCACCTTGGCACCCGCCCTCGCGTCCACCTTGAAACCCACCCTAGCACCCACCCACGCAGGAGCCCACCTTGGCACCCAACCTAACACCCACGCATCCTGGCACCCAACTTGTGACCCACCTTGGAACCCACCCTAGTACCCACCTTTGAACCCACTATATCACCAACCCACCTTGGCACCCACCCTATGACCCTCTTTGGAATCCACCCTAGCACGCACCCACCCTGGCACCCACCATGGAGCGCACCCTAGCACCCACCCACCTCGGCACGCACCTCAACACCCACCTTGGTGTGCGCACTGCGCCAACCTCTCAAAGACCCTATGTGGTGCGCTCCAAAGTGTACACCTTTGGTGCGCTCCAAGGTGCGCACCTTTGGTGCACACCGAGGTGCACACCAAAGTGTGCACCGAGGTGAGCACCAAAGTGCACTCCAGGGTGCACACCAAGGCGTGCACCTTTGGTGCGGTCAATGCAAACGAATTCGGAAGTTGGGGTCGATGTCCTAATCGCTGCTGCAGACTACACGTATGAGAATCGGACAAATAGCTTTATATAGGGGAGGTGTTGCGTTTGATGGGTCGACTCCCCTGGTTGTGTGCACTGCACCAACTTCAAAGACCCTGTCTTGTTTAAGAAGTCAAAAGTTGGGGTGGATGTCCTAATCATTGCTGCAGTCTACGCATGTATGAGAATCAGACAAATAGCTTATATAGGGGAGGTGTTGCATTCGGTGGGTTGACTCCCCTGGTTGTGCGCACTGCGCCAACCTCAAAGACCCCGCATAGCAGAAGAAGTCGGAAGTCGGATTTTGGTGAGCACCAAGGCGTGCACCTTTGGTGCGGTCAACGCAGACGAATTCAGAAGTTGGGGTGGATGTCCTAATCGTTGTTGCAGGCTACACATGTATGAGAATCAGACAAATAGCTTATATAGGGGAGGTGTTGGGTTTGATGGGTCAACTCCCTTGGTTGTGCGCATTACGCCAACCTCAAAGACCTTGTTTTCGTTAAGAAGTCAAAAGTTGGGGTCAATGTCCTAATGGCTCCTGCAGGCTACACATGTATGAGAATCGGACAAATAGCTTATATAGGGGAGGTGTTGGGTTTGATGGGTCGACTCCCCTGGTTGTGCGCATTACGTCAACCTCAAAGACCTTGTTTTCGTTAAGAAGTCAAAAGTTGGGGTCGATGTCCTAATTGCTCCTGTAGACTACACATGTATGAGAATCAGACAAATAGCTTATATAGGGGAGGTGTTGGGTTTGATGGGTTGACTCCCCTAGTTGTTCGCATTACACCAACCTCAAAGACCTTGTTTTCGTTTAGAAGCCGAAAGTTGGGGTCGATGTCCTAATTGCTCCTGCAGGCTACGCATGTATGAGAATCAGACAAATAGCTTATATAGGGGAGGTGTTGGGTTTGATGGGTCGACTCCCCTGGTTGTGCGCATTGCGCCAACCTCAAAGACCCTGCATTGCGGATGAAGTCGAAAGTCAGAGTTTGGTGTGCTACAAGGTGTGGTCGAAGGTGCTCACCTAGGTGTGCACCTTTGGAGCACAGGAAAAGTGCCCTCCAAAAGTGCGCACCTTTGGAGTGCACAAAAGTGCCCTCCAAAAGTGCGCACCTTTGGAGCGCAGAAAAGTGCCCTCCAAAAAGTGCCCTCCAAAAGTGCGCACCTTTGGAGCGCAGAAAAGTGCCCTCCAAAAAGTGCCCTCCAAAAGTGCGCACCTTTGGAGCGCAGAAAAGTGCCCTCCAAAAAGTGCCCTCCAAAAGTGCGCACCTTTGGAGCGCAGAAAAGTGCCCTCCAAAAAGTGCCCTCCAAAAGTGCGCACCTTTGGAGCGCAGAAAAGTGCCCTCCAAAAAGTGCCCTCCAAAAGTGCGCACCTTTGGAGCGCAGAAAAGTGCCCTCCAAAAAGTGCCCTCCAAAAGTGCGCACCTTTGGAGCGCAGAAAAGTGCCCTCCAAAAAGTGCCCTCCAAAAGTGCGCACCTTTGGAGCGCAGAAAAGTGCCCTCCAAAAAGTGCCCTCCAAAAGTGCGCACCTTTGGAGCGCAGAAAAGTGCCCTCCAAAAAGTGCCCTCCAAAAGTGCGCACCTTTGGAGCGCAGAAAAGTGCCCTCCAAAAAGTGCCCTCCAAAAGTGCGCACCTTTGGAGCGCAGAAAAGTGCCCTCCAAAAGTGCGCACTTTTGGTGCGCACCAAGGCGCTGGTTCGGTCGTTGCAGGCGAGTTCGGAAGTTGGGGTCGATGTCCTGAGCGGAGGTGCAAACTACACAGGTGTCGGAATCGGACAAATAGCTTATATAGGGGAGGTGTATGCTTCGATGGGTCGACTCCCCAGGTTGAGCGCACCGCGCCAACCTCAAAGACCCTACGGTATGGATGAAGTCGGAAGTTGGGTCCGATGACCGATTCGATTAGTAGGTATGCTCATGAGGTCGGAATTTGGGTCCGATGACCTGCCATGTGCAGGAAGGCGAATGTTGACACTGTGCGTTGCAAGGTGCACACCAAGGCGCTGGTGCGGTCTTTTTAGTCGAGTTCGGAAGTTGGGGTCGATGTCCTGATCGGAGGTGCAAGCTACACAGGTGTGGGAATCGGACAAATAGCTTATATAGGGGAGGTGTATGCTTCGTTGGGTCGACTCCCCGGGTTGAGCGCACCGCGCCAACCTCAAAGACCCTACGGTATGGATGAAGTCGGAAGTTGGGTCCGATGACCGATTCGATATGTAGGCATACTCGCGAGGTCGGAATTTGGGTCCGATGACCTGCCACGTGCAGGAAGGCGAATGTTGGCACTGTGCGTTGCAAGGTGCGCACCAAGGCGCTGGTTCGGTCGTTGGAGGCGAGTTCGGAAGTTGGGGTCGATGTCTTGATCGGAGGTGCAAACTACACAGGTGTGGGAATCGGACAAATAGCTTATATAGGGGAGGTGTATGCTTCGTTGGGTCGACTCCCCGGGTTGAGCGCACCGCGCCAACCTCAAAGACCCTACGGTATGGATGAAGTCGGAAGTTGGGTCCGATGACCGATTCGATATGTAGGCATACTCGCGAGGTCGGAATTTGGGTCCGATGACCTGCCATGTGCAGGAAGGCGAATGTTGGGACTGTGCGTCGCAAGGTGCGCACCAAGGCGCTGGTGCCGTCGTTGCAGTCGAGTTCGGAAGTTGGGGTCGATGTCCTGGTCAGAGGTGCAAACTACACAGGTGTGGGAATCGGACAAATAGCTTATATAGGGGAGGTGTATGCTTCGATGGGTCGACTCCCTGGGTTGAGCGCACCGCGCCAACCTCAAAGACCCTACAGTATGGATGAAGTCGGAAGTTGGGTCCGATGGCCGATTCGATACGTAGGCATATTGGCGAGGTCTGAATTTGTGTCCGATGACCTGCCATGCGCAGGAAGGCGGAATTTGGGTCCGATGACCGAGTTGATGGCGTGCCATGCGCAGAAAGGCGGAATTTGGGTCCGATGACCGAGTTGATGTTGATGGCCCGCCATGCACAGGAAGGCGGAATTTGGGTCCGATGACCGATTTGAAGGCGTGCCATACGCAAAAAGGCGGAGTTTGGGTCCGATGACCGAGTTGATATTGATGGCCCGCCATGCGCAGGAAGGCGGAATTTGGGTCCGATGACCTGACATACGCATGGAGTCCGACTCGGGGGCCGATGTTCGATTCGATGACTTGCATTGTGGGTAAAGTCGGAAGTTGTGGTCTTTGACCCGATTCGATGACCAGACTTCGGCTGCTTGAGAATCGGACAAATAACTTATATAGGGGAGGTAGTGTTCTCGAGCATCCTCCCCCCGTGCCCGTTTATGTCGATTGATGCTGGTGCTCGACTGGTTGGAGCGCTCGGATGCAAAAATCTTGCACCAGGATTTATCGATTGTGATGGACACGGCAAGTCTCCTGATTGCTATGCAGGAGCTCATCGTGAATCTCTATGCGGCCTTGGTATGGACTCGACCTGCGGAATGGTTCGGCAATGGTAGTCGCTCCAACACGTCCTTGCAATGGCCACAGAGGTGATTCGACTAGAGCTCCAGTCTAGCTTTTGGGTTGCTTGGCGGACTGGTATAGCCGCGATCGAGTTCCGGCCATGAACGTTTTAGATAGCTCTTGGGCTTTCTGGGACGGAAGTCGGAAGTTTGGGCTGTTGTCCGATTTGATGACCATTCTTCGGATGTGTGAGAATCGGACAAATAACTTATATAGGGGACTGTGTTGTCTCACGCAGCCCCCTCCGTGCCCCTCTATCTCGACCGATGTTGGTGCTTGAAAGGGTTGGGATCGCTCGGATTTATAAACGTGCACCACCATTTGTCGAGTGTGAGGGACGCGGCAGGTCTCCTAAATGCTATGCGGGCGCTCTCTGAGAATCTCTATCCGGCCTCGACACAGACTAGTCTTGCTGAATGGTTTGGCACTGGTAGTCGATCCAACACGTCGTTGTTGTGGCCGCCTAGGCGATTCGATTCGAGCCCCCGTCTAGCTTTTGGGTTGCTTGGCGGATTTTGCCCTATCCGCAAGTGAGCTCGGTCCCTAAACGTTCGAGAAACCCGATTGCTATGCGCCGACTCTCTTTCTTGCGAGCCTCCATCTAGCTTTTGGGTCTCTACGGAACGGAAGTCGGAATCTGGGACCGTTGTTTGATTCGACGAGGCAGACTACGGTTGTGCGAGAATCGGACAAATAACTTATATAGGGGAGGTGTTGACTGGAGCATTCTCCCCCGTGCCCCTCTAACTCGACCAATGCTGGCGCTCGAACGGTGGTAGCGCTCGGATTTTCATTGAGCGCCAGCATTGGTCGATTTAGAGGGGCATGCGAGATTCCCGAATGCTATGCGAGGGCTCTAACGGAAATGTCTATTGGTTTCGGTATGGATGCAATTGCGAGTGGTTCGGCAAAGGTAGTCGTTCCGATGCGTCCATGTCGTGGCCAAATCGATAATTCGATTTGAGCCCTCGTATAGCATTTGGGTCTCTCGATGTGATTCCGCATTCCAGTCCCTTTGGGCACTGCTTGAGCCGCATCCCAGGGGGTTCCCTTCCCAATAATCTGCCTCGCAACCCGATTGCTATGCGGTGAGGCTCCTCGGCCGCCTCGGAACTATCTGTGTATCAGACGCATCGCGGGATAAGGGGTTGGCAACGGTAGTCGCCCCAAGCGCGTCCGATGCTTGGACCATTCCGAGGCGGCCCTGAAGCCTCTTCCGTCTAGCCGTTGGGTCCTTCTCGCCGCATCCCTCGCCTCGCACCCCGATTGCTATGCGGTGAGGCTCCTCGGCCGCCTCGGAACTATCTGTGTATCGGACGCGTCGCGGGATAAGGGGTTGTCACTGGTAGTCGCCCCAAGCGCGTCCGATGCTTGGACCATTCCGAGGCGGCCCTGAAGCCTCTTCCGTCTAGCCGTTGGGTCCTTCTCGCCGCATCCCTCGCCTCGCACCCCGATTGCTATGCGGTGAGGCTCCTCGGCCGCCTCGGAACTATCTGTGTATCGGACGCGTCGCGGGATAAGGGGTTGTCATTGGTAGTCGCCCCAAGCGCGTCCGATGCTTGGACCATTCCGAGGCGGCCCTGAAGCCTCTTCCGTCTAGCCGTTGGGTCCTTCTCGCCGCATCCCTCGCCTCGCACCCCGATTGCTATGCGTTGAGGCTCCTCGGCCGCCTCGGAACTATCTGTGTATCGGACGCGTCGCGGGATAAGGGGTTGTCACTGGTAGTCGCCCCAAGCGCGTCCGATGCTTGGACCATTCCGAGGCGGCCCTGAAGCCTCTTCCGTCTAGCCGTTGGGTCCTTCTCGCCGCATCCCTCGCCTCGCACCCCGATTGCTATGCGGTGAGGCTCCTCGGCCGCCTCGGAACTATCTGTGTATCGGACGCGTCGCGGGATAAGGGGTTGTCACTGGTAGTCGCCCCAAGCGCGTTCGATGCTTGGACCATTCCGAGGCGGCCCTGAAGCCTCTTCCGTCTAGCCGTTGGGTCCTTCTCGCCGCATCCCTCGCCTCGCACCCCGATTGCTATGCGGTGAGGCTCCTCGGCCGCCTTGGAACTATCTGTGTATCGGACGCGTCGCGGGATAAGGGGTTGTCACTGGTAGTCGCCCCAAGCGCGTCCGATGCTTGGACCATTCCGAGGCGGACCCGAAGCCTCTTCCGTCTAGCCGTTGGGTCCTTCTCGCCGCATCCTTCGCCTCGCACCCCGATTGCTATGCGGTGAGGCTCCTCGGCCGCCTCGGAACTATCTGTGTATCGGACGCGTCGCGGGATAAGGGGTTGTCACTGGTAGTCGCCCCAAGCGCGTCCGATGCTTGGACCATTCCGAGGCGGACCCGAAGCCTCTTCCGTCTAGCCGTTGGGTCCTTCTCGCCGCATCCCTCGCCTCGCACCCCGATTGCTATGCGGTGAGGCTCCTCGGCCGCCTTGGAACTATCTGTGTATCGGACGCGTCGCGGGATAAGGGGTTGTCACTGGTAGTCGCCCCAAGCGCGTCCGATGCTTGGACCATTCCGAGGCGGACCCGAAGCCTCTTCCGTCTAGCCGTTGGGTCCTTCTCGCCGCATCCCTCGCCTCGCACCCCGATTGCTATGCGGTGAGGCTCCTCGGCCGCCTTGGAACTATCTGTGTATCGGACGCGTCGCGGGATAAGGGGTTGTCACTGGTAGTCGCCCCAAGCGCGTCCGATGCTTGGACCATTCCGAGGCGGACCCGAAGCCTCTTCCGTCTAGCCGTTGGGTCCTTCTCGCCGCATCCCTCGCCTCGCACCCCGATTGCTATGCGGTGAGGCTCCTCGGCCGCCTTGGAACTATCTGTGTATCGGACGCGTCGCGGGATAAGGGGTTGTCACTGGTAGTCGCCCCAAGCGCGTCCGATGCTTGGACCATTCCGAGGCGGCCCCGAAGCCTCTTCCGTCTAGCCGTTGGGTCCTTCTCGCCGCATCCCTCGCCTCGCACCCCGATTGCTATGCGGTGAGGCTCCTCGGCCGCCTTGGAACTATCTGTGTATCGGACGCGTCGCGGGATAAGGGGTTGTCACTGGTAGTCGCCCCAAGCGCGTCCGATGCTTGGACCATTCCGAGGCGGCCCTGAAGCCTCTTCCGTGTAGCCGTTGGGTCCTTCTCGCCGCATCCCTCGCCTCGCACCCCGATTGCTATGCGGTGAGGCTCCTCGGCCGCCTTGGAACTATCTGTGTATCGGACGCGTCGCGGGATAAGGGGTTGTCACTGGTAGTCGCCCCAAGCGCGTCCGATGCTTGGACCATTCCGAGGCGGACCTGAAGCCTCTTCCCTCTAGCCGTTGGGGCTTTCTCGCCGCATCCCTCGCCTCGCACCCTGATTGCTATGCTGTGAGGCTCCTCGGCCGCCTTGGAACTATCTGTGTATCGGACGCATCGCGGGATAAGGGGTTGGCAGTGGTAGTCGCCCCAAGCGCATCCGATGCTTGGACCATTCCGAGGCGGCCCTGCAGCCTCTTCCGTCTAGCCGTTGGGGCCATCTCGCCGCATCCCCCACCTCGCACCACGATTGCTATGCGGTGAGGCTCCTTGGCCGCCTCGGAACTATCTGTGTATCGGACGCATCGCGGGATAAGGGGTTGTCACTGGTAGTCGCCCCAAGCGCGTCCGATGCTTGGACTATTCCGAGGCGGCCCTGCAGCCTCTTCCGTCTAGCCGTTGGGGCCATCTCGCTGCATCCCCCACCTCCTCGGCCGCCTCGGAACTATCTGTGTATCGGACGCATCGCGGGATAAGGGGTTGGCAGTGGTAGTCGCCCCAAGCGCGTCCGATGCTTGGACTATTCCGAGGCAGCCCTGCAGCCTCTTCCGTCTAGCCTTTGGGGCCATCTCGCCGCATCCCTCGCCTCGCACCCCGATTGCTATGCGGTGAGGCTCCTCGGCCGCCTGGGAACTATCTTCGTATCGGACGCATCGCGGGATAAGGGGTTGTCACTGGTAGTCGCCCCAAGCGCGTCCGATGCTTGGACTATTCCGAGGCGGCCCTGTGGCCTCTTCCGTCTAGCCGTTGGGGCCATCTCGCCGCATCCCCCACCTCGCACCCCGATTGCTATGCGGTGAGGCTCTTCGGCCGCCTTGGAACTATCTTCGTATCGGACGCATCGCGGGATAAGGGGTTGTCACTGGTAGTGGCCCCAAGCGCGTCCGATGCTTGGACTATTCCGAGGCGGCCCTGCAGCCTCTTCCGTCTAGCCGTTGGGGCCATCTCGCCGCATCCCCCACCTCGCACCCCGATTGCTATGCGGTGAGGCTCCTCGGCCGCCTTGGAACTATCTTCGTATCGGACGCATCGCGGGATAAGGGGTTGTCACTGGTAGTCGCCCCAAGCGCGTCCGATGCTTGGACTATTCCGACGCGGCCCTGTGGCCTCTTCCGTCTAGCCGTTGGGGCCATCTCGCCGCATCCCCCACCTCGCACCCCGATTGCTATGCGGTGAGGCTCCTCGGCCGCCTTGGAACCATCTTCGTATCGGACGCATCGCGGGATAGGGGGCTGTCACTGGTAGTCGCCCCAAGCGTGTCCGATGCTTGGACCATTCCTAGGCGGCCCTGAAGCCTCTTCCGTCTAGCCGTTGGGGCCTTCCCGCCCCATCCCTCGCCTCGCACCCCCGATTGCTATGCGGTGAGGCTCCTCGGCCGCCTTGGAACCATCTGTGTATCGGACGCATCGCGGGATAAGGGGTTGGCACTGGCAGTCGCCCCAAGCGCGTCCGATGCTTGGACCATTCCGAGGTGGCCCTGAAGCCTCTTCCGTCTAGCCGTTGGGGCCTTCCCGCCCCATCCCTCGCCTCGCACCCCGATTGATATGCGGTGAGGCTCCTCGGCCGCCTTGGAACTATCTGTGTATCGGACGCATCGCGGGATAAGGGGTTGGCACTGGTAGTCGTCCCAATCGCATCCGATGCTTGGACCATTCCGAGGCGGCCCTGCAGCCTCTTCCGTTTAGCCGTCGGGGCCTTCCCGCCGCATCCCTCGCCTCGCATCCCGATTCCTATGCGGTGAGTCTTCTCGGCCGCCGCGGAACTATACCTGTTATTGCTACTGCATCCTTCGGCTGGTAACCTCCTCTGCCGCCTTGGAACGTTCTCTTTGTCGGACGCGTCGCGGGATAAGGGGTTGGCACTGGTAGTCGCCCCAAGCGCGCCCGATGCATAGACCGCTCCGAGTCGACCTTGCTTTCAGCCTCTCACATGCATAGACCTCTCTGAGTCGACCCTGCAGCCTCTCACGTTTAGCCTTTGGAATCTCGCCTCACAACATGATT
>NW_026729047.1:145000-170000 GCF_030272615.1 Cryptomeria japonica | reverse complement strand
AGTGTGCTCCAAGGTGCGGCGTGCACGAAGTCGGAGCCCGGTTTGCCCCGGGTGTGCACCTCGGGTGCGCACCTCGCGTGCACCTTCGCTGCGGTGGGCACCTTGGCTGGGTTGCGCGCCTTGGTGGGCACCATGCAGTGCACGAAGTCGGAGCCCGGATTGCCCCGGGCGCGCACCTCCGCCAGGGTGGGCACCTTGGTGCGCACAACTTGCCTGGGCTGCGCACCAGGAAGGGCTCAAGATGGCACCCGCGTTCCGTTTTTTTCACTATCTTTCAGAACGGAAATTTTAAAATCTCGTTTTTTTTTGCCTTTTCTGGAAATTAGTGAAGGCAGCGCATCAAAGGTGCGCAACGCTGGTGCGAACCTGGGAGCGCTCCGATGTGTGCTCCAAGGTGCGGCGTGCACGAAGTCGGACCCCGGTTTGCCCCGGGTGCGCACCTCGCGTGCACCTTGGTGCGCACACCTTGGCTGGGTTGCGCGCCCTGGTGGGCACCATGGTGCGCACCAAGGAGCGCTCCGAAGTGTGCTCCAAGGTGCGGCGTGCACGAAGTCGGAGCCCGGTTTGCCCCGGGTGCGCACCTCGCGTGCACCTTCGCCGCGGTGGGCACCATGGCGTGCACGAAGTCGGAGCCCGGTTTGCCCCGGGTGCGCACCTCGCGTGCACCTTCGCCGGGGTGGGCACCTTGGTGTGCAGACCTTGGCTGGGTTGCGCGCCCTGGTGGGCACCATGGTGCGCACCAAGGAGCGCTCCGAAGTGTGCTCCAAGGTGCGGCCTGCACGAAGTCGGAGCCCGGTTTGCCCCGGGTGTGCACCTCGGGTGGGCACCTTGGTGCGCATGCCTTGCCTGGGCTGCGCACCAGGGCGGGCTCAAGATGGCACCCGCGTTCCTTTTTTTTCACTATCTTTCAAAACGGAAATTTTAAAATCTCATTTTTTTTTGCCTTTTTCTGGAAATTAGTGAAGGCAGCGCATCAAAGGTGCGCACCTCGCTGCCCACCACGGTGCGCAACGCCGGTGGGCACCCGGGAGTGCTTCGAAGTGTGCTCCAAGGTGCTGCGTGCACGTTGTCGGAGCCCGGTTTGCCCCGGGTGCGCACCTCGCGTGCACCTTCGTCGGGGTGGGCACCTTGGCTGGGTTTGCCCCGGCTGCGCTCCGAAGCGGGGTTATTGGAGCGCCGCCTCTTTTTTTGTCGGAGCGTTTGGTGGGGTTTCTCGCATTGGCTCTTCCGAGGCCCGGTTGCCACCCTGGTGCGCACGAAGTCGGAAGTAGGGTTAATTGCCCGGGTGCGCACCTTTGCCAGGGTGGGCACCTTACCTGGGCTGCGCACCAGGGCGGGCTCAAGATGGCACGCGCGTTCCGTTTTTTTCACTATCTTTCAAAACGGAAATTTTAAAATCTCCTTTTTTTTTTGCCTTTTCTGGAAATTAGTGAAGGCAGCGCATCAAAGGTGCGCACCTCGCTGCCCACCTTGGTGTGCTCTGAGGTGCGCACCCGGGAGCGCTACGAAGTGTGCTCCAAGGTGCGGCGTGCACGTTGTCGGAGCCCGGTTTGCCCCGGGTGCGCACCTCGCCTGCACCTTGGCCGGGGTGGGCACCTTGGCTGGGTTTGCCCAGGGTGCGCTCCGAAGCGGGGTTACTGGAGCGCCCCCTCTTTTTTTGTCAGAGCGTTTGGTGGGGTTTCTCGCATTGGCTCTTCCCAGGCCCGGTTGTTGGGTGCGCTCCCACCCTGGCGCGCGCGAAGTTGGAAGTTGGGTTAATTGCCCGGGCGCGCACCTTCGCCAGGGTGGGCACCTTGGTGCGCACACCTTGGCTGGGCTGCGCACCAGGGCGGGCTCAAGATGGCACCAGCATTCCCTTTTTCTCACTATCTTTCAAAACGGAAATTTTAAAATCTCGTTTTTTTTTTGCCTTTTATGGAAATTAGTGAAGGCATCGCATCAAAGGTGCGCACCTCGCTGCCCACCTTGGTGTGCTCCGAGGTGCCCACCACGGTGCGCAACGCCGGTGCGAACCCGGGAGCGCCCCGATGTGTGCTCCAAGGTGCGGCGTGCACGAAGTCGGACCCCGGTTTGCCCCGGGTGCGCACCTCGCGTGCACCTTGGTGCGCACACCTTGGCTGGGTTGCGCGGCCTGGTGGGCACCATGGTGCGCACCAAGGAGCGCTCCGAAGTGTGCTCCAAGGTGCGGCGTGCACGAAGTCGGAGCCCGGTTTGCCCCGGGTACGCACCTCGCGTGCACCTTCGCCGGGGTGGGCACCTCGGCTGGGTTGCGCGCCCTGGTGCGCACCAAGGAGCGCTCCGAAGTGTGCTCCAAGGTGCGGCGTGCACGAAGTCGGAGCCCGGTTTGCCCCGGGTGCGCACCTTCGCCGCGGTGCGCACCATGGCGTGCACGAAGTCGGAGCCCGGTTTGCCCCGGGTGCGCACCTCGCGTGCACCTTCGGCGGGGTTGCGCGCCCTGGTGGGCACCATGGTGCGCACCAAGGAGCGCTCCGAAGTGTGCTCCAAGGTGCGGCGTGCACGAAGTCGGAGCCCGGTTTGCCCCGGGTGCGCACCTCGCGTGCACCTTCGGCGGGGTTGCGCGCCCTGGTGGGCACCATGGTGCGCACCAAGGAGCGCTCCGAAGTGTGCTCCAAGGTGCGGCGTGCACGAAGTCGGAGCCCGGTTTGCCCCGGGTGCGCACCTCGCGTGCACCTTCGCCGCGGTGGGCACCATGGCGTGCACGAAGTCGGAGCCCGGTTTGCCCCGGGTGCGCACCTCGCGTGCACCTTCGCCGGGGTGGGCACCTCGGCTGGGTTGCGCGCCCTGGTGCGCACCAAGGAGCGCTCCGAAGTGTGCTCCAAGGTGCGGCGTGCACGAAGTCGGAGCCCGGTTTGCCCCGGGTGCGCACCTCGCGTGCACCTTCGCCAGGGTGGGCACCTCGGTGCGCACACCTTCTCAATGTTTTCTTGCCTTTTCTGGAAATTGGTGAAGGCAGCGCATCAAAGGTGCGCACCTCGGTGTGCTCCGAGGTGCGAACCCGAGAGCGCTCCGAGGTGCCCACGAAGTCGAAAGTCGGGTTAATTGCATTGTTTTCCCCGGGTGCGCTCCGAGGTGCGCAACATCGGCGCGCACCAAGGAGGGCTCCGAAGTGTGCTCCAAGGTGCGCACGATGGCGTGCACCTCTGGTGCGCACGATTCGGAGCTCGGTTTGACCGGGGTGCGCACACCTTGGCTGGGTTGCGCACCTTTTGTGCGCTCCAAGGTGCGCACGAAGTCGGAGCTCGGTTTGCCCCGGGTGCGCACCTTCGCCAGGGTGCGCACCTTGATGCGCACGCCTTGGCTGGGCTGCGCACCTTGGTGGGCGCCATGGTGCGCACCTTTCGTGCGCTCCAAGGTGCGCACGAAGTCGGAGCTCGGTTTGCCCCGGGTGCGCACCTTGGTGGGCGCCATGGTGCACTCCGAGGTGCCCAAGATTGGTGCGCACCAAGGAGCGCTCCGAAGTGCGCTCCAAGGTGCGCGCGAAGTCGAAAGTTGGGTTAATTGTCCGGTTTGCCTCGGGTGCGCACCTTGCGTGCACCTTCGCCAGGGTGGGCGCCTTGGTGCGCACACCTTGGCTGGGCTGCGCACACCTTGGCACCCGCGTTTCCTTCATTTTAAATTTTTTTTTTTTACAATCTCTCAAGTGGGAAATTCTATAATCTCAACTTTTTTTGCCTTTTCAGGAAACTTTTGAATGGAGCGCATCATTGGTGCGCTCCGAAGTGTGCTCCAAAGCTCTCTCCAGCTGCGTGCACCTGCCCCGGCCGCGCACCCGGCCCCGCCCAGCTTCGCTCACCTGTCCCGGGCGTCTGGTGCGGAACCTTAGAGTAAGAAACATCACCGTGCACCTTGGCCAACGTGCGCGACTCGACCGAGCGCGCACTGGCCGAGGTGCACACCGATTTCACCTGGGTGCGCGCGCAGCACCTCGGGCGCACCGGGGTGCGCGCACAACGCCCGGGTTGCACCGTGGCCTGTGTGCTCGGGGCGCCTCGGGTGCGCGCTCGGTGTCGCCCCCGTGCGCGCGGTAGTGCGGGCAGCGCACCCCGGCCCGGCCCGGCCCCGACGAGAACGCAAACGGGCAAAAGGTTTATTCAAATAGCATTGCGATGCCCGGCGAAAAACTAAAAAAGGGTGCAACACCGGGACTTCCCGGGAGGTCACCCATCCCAGTACTACTCCGGCCCAAGCGCGCTTAACTGCGGAGTTCTGATGGGATCCGGTGCACTAACGCTGGTATGATCGCACCCGTTATGAGCTTGTCGCAGTGTGTACTTAGCAAACCGCGACCCACGTGCGAATCCACCCCGGCCACCCACCCCCGTCGAGGTGCACACCCTCCCTCGCGAAGTGCGCCCCGTTCGCCAAGTGTGAGCCCTGCCCGGGTGCGCGCACCTTGCTAGGGCGTCGGGTGTGCACCCGGCCCGGCCTACGTGCGTGCACCTGTAGGGGGCGTCGTGTGCGTGCAGTGTCCCGTCTGCAACGCGGTGCCCACACACCACCTCGGGCGCAACGACCTGCGCTCACATGTGGGCCGAGTGCACCTTGGTGCATGTTCGGGGCGCCTCGGGTGCACGCTCGATCTTGCCCCGGTGCACCAAGGCGCTCGGTTTGCCCCGGGTGCGCACTTGGTGCAAGGTGGGCACCCAAAATAGGGATCAAGCACCAAAACACAAGTTTCGGGATGCAAAATGGGACCCAAGGACCACAAATGCGTTCCAAGACCCATGATGGGTCCACGAGAACAAAAATGTGTTCCGAGACTTAATAAACAAATATTGGGTTTTAGGAGAAGAAACATGCTCTGATGCCCAAAACGAGAATCGACCCCGAAAAGGCCACAGGCCAAAAGTGGGATGCGAGACAAAAAAAAATGGGACCCGAGGACCAAAATTGGGTTCCCAGGTCGAAGACAGGGCAACCGGACAAGAAACGACCTCTAAGGCTCGAAATGAGTCCCGACGACTAAAACTTGACAAGAAGCACCCATCAGGCACCCAACTCGACACCCATGGGATGCCGACCCACCCGGGCTTCCACCTAGCACACCTTGGCACCCACCCACCCTCGCACCCAACCTCGCACCCAACTTAGCACCTTTGAACCCACATTGGCACTCACCCTGACCCTGGCACCTTGGAACCCACATTGGCACTCACCTTGACCCTGGCACCCACCTTTGCACTCACCTTGGGACCCACCCTGGCTCCCACCTCGGCACCCACCCAGACACCCACCTTGGTTCCTTGGCACCCACCTTGGATCCTTGGCACCCACCCCGACACCCACCTTGGCACGCAACTTGGCTACTTGCCACCCACCTTGGCTCCTTGACGCCCACCCCGACAACCACCCCGTGACCTACCCTGGCTAGGGTTGGTGCACACCCACCCTGGTGCCCACCTTGGCACCCACCCTATGACCCACCTTGGCACGCACCTTAGTACCCACCCCGTTACCCACCCTAGGACCCACCCCGTGACCCACCTTGGCCAGGGTGGGTGCCTTGGTGCGCACAACTTGCCTGGGCTGCACACCAGGGCGGGCTCAAGATGGCACCCGCGTTCCGTTTTTTTCACTATCTTTCAAAACGGAAATTTTAAAATCTCATTTTTTTCTTTTTTTTGCCTTTTCTGGAAATTAGTGAAGGCAGCGCATCAAAGGTGCGCAATGCTGGTGCGAACCCGGGAGCGCTCCGATGTGTGCTCCAAGGTGCGGCGTGCACGAAGTCCGAGCCCGGTTTGCCCCGGGTGCGCACCTCGCGTGCACCTTCGCCGGGGTGAGCACCTTGGCTGGGTTGCGCGCCCTGGTGCGTACCAAGGAGCGCTCTGAAGTGTGCTCCAAGGTGCGGCGTGCACGAAGTCGGAGCCCGGTTTGCCCCGGGTGTGCACCTCGGGTGCGCACCTCGCGTGCACCTTCGCTGCGGTGGGCACCTTGGCTGGGTTGCGCGCCTTGGTGGGCACCATGCAGTGCACGAAGTCGGAGCCCGGTTTGCCCCGGGCGCGCACCTCCGCCAGGGTGGGCACCTTGGTGCGCACAACTTGCCTGGGCTGCGCATCAGGAAGGGCTCAAGATGGCACCCGCGTTCCGTTTTTTTCACTATCTTTCAGAACGGAAATTTTAAAATATCGTTTTTTTTTGCCTTTTCTGGAAATTAGTGAAGGCAGCGCATCAAAGGTGCGCAACGCTGGTGCGAACCTGGGAGCGCTCCGATGTGTGCTCCAAGGTGCGGCGTGCACGAAGTCGGAGCCCGGTTTGCCTCGGGTGCGCCCTGGTGGGCACCATGGTGCGCACCAAGGAGCGCTCCGAAGTGTGCTCCAAGGTGCGGCCTGCACGAAGTCGGAGCCCGGTTTGCCCCGGGTGTGCACCTCGGGTGGGCACCTTGGTGCGCATGCCTTGCCTGGGCTGCGCACCAGGGCGGGCTCAAGATGGCACCCGCGTTCCTTTTTTTTCACTATCTTTCAAAACGGAAATTTTAAAATCTCATTTTTTTTTGCCTTTTTCTGGAAATTAGTGAAGGCAGCGCATCAAAGGTGCGCACCTCGCTGCCCACCACGGTGCGCAACGCCGGTGGGCACCCGGGAGTGCTTCGAAGTGTGCTCCAAGGTGCTGCGTGCACGTTGTCGGAGCCCGGTTTGCCCCGGGTGCGCACCTCGCGTGCACCTTCGTCGGGGTGGGCACCTTGGCTTGGTTTGCCCCGGCTGCGCTCCGAAGCGGGGTTATTGGAGCGCCGCCTCTTTTTTTGTCGGAGCGTTTGGTGGGGTTTCTCGCATTGGCTCTTCCGAGGCCCGGTTGCCACCCTGGCGCGCACGAAGTCGGAAGTAGGGTTAATTGCCCGGGTGCGCACCTTTGCCAGGGTGGCACCTTACCTGGGCTGCGCACCAGGGCGGGCTCAAGATGGCACGCGCGTTCCGTTTTTTTCACTATCTTTCAAAACGGAAATTTTAAAATCTCCTTTTTTTTTTGCCTTTTCTGGAAATTAGTGAAGGCAGCGCATCAAAGGTGCGCACCTCGCTGCCCACCTTGGTGTGCTCTGAGGTGCGCACCCGGGAGCGCTACGAAGTGTGCTCCAAGGTGCGGCGTGCACGTTGTCGGAGCCCGGTTTGCCCCGGGTGCGCACCTCGCCTGCACCTTGGCCGGGGTGGGCACCTTGGCTGGGTTTGCCCAGGGTGCGCTCCGAAGCGGGGTTACTGGAGCGCCCCCTCTTTTTTTGTCAGAGAGTTTGGTGGGGTTTCTCGCATTGGCTCTTCCCAGGCCCGGTTGTTGGGTGCGCTCCCACCCTGGCGCGCGCGAAGTTGGAAGTTGGGTTAATTGCCCGGGCGCGCACCTTCGCCAGGGTGGGCACCTTGGTGCGCAAACCTTGGCTGGGCTGCGCACCAGGGCGGGCTCAAGATGGCACCAGCATTCCCTTTTTCTCACTATCTTTCAAAACGGAAATTTTAAAATCTCGTTTTTTTTTTGCCTTTTATGGAAATTAGTGAAGGCATCGCATCAAAGGTGCGCACCTCGCTGCCCACCTTGGTGTGCTCCGAGGTGCCCACCACGGTGCGCAACGCCGGTGCGAACCCGGGAGCGCCCCGATGTGTGCTCCAAGGTGCGGCGTGCACGAAGTCGGACCCCGGTTTGCCCCGGGTGCGCACCTCGCGTGCACCTTGGTGCGCACACCTTGGCTGGGTTGCGCGGCCTGGTGGGCACCATGGTGCGCACCAAGGAGCGCTCCGAAGTGTGCTCCAAGGTGCGGCGTGCACGAAGTCGGAGCCCGGTTTGCCCCGGGTGCGCACCTTCGCCGCGGTGGGCACCATGGCGTGCACGAAGTCGGAGCCCGGTTTGCCCCGGGTGCGCACCTCGCGTGCACCTTCGCCGGGGTGGGCACCTCGGCTGGGTTGCGCGCCCTGGTGCGCACCAAGGAGCGCTCTGAAGTGTGCTCCAAGGTGCGGCGTGCACGAAGTCGGAGCCCGGTTTGCCCCGGGTGTGCACCTCGCGTGCGCACCTCGCGTGCGCACCTCGCGTGCACCTTCGCTGCGGTGGGCACCTTGGCTGGGTTGCGCGCCTTGGTGGGCACCATGCAGTGCACGAAGTCGGAGCCCGGATTGCCCCGGGCGCGCACCTCCGCCAGGGTGGGCACCTTGGTGCGCACAACTTGCCTGGGCTGCGCACCAGGAAGGGCTCAAGATGGCACCCGCGTTCCGTTTTTTTCACTATCTTTCAGAACGGAAATTTTAAAATCTCGTTTTTTTTTGCCTTTTCTGGAAATTAGTGAAGGCAGCGCATCAAAGGTGCGCAACGCTGGTGCGAACCTGGGAGCGCTCCGATGTGTGCTCCAAGGTGCGGCGTGCACGAAGTCGGACCCCGGTTTGCCCCGGGTGCGCACCTCGCGTGCACCTTGGTGCGCACACCTTGGCTGGGTTGCGCGCCCTGGTGGGCACCATGGTGCGCACCAAGGAGCGCTCCGAAGTGTGCTCCAAGGTGCGGCGTGCACGAAGTCGGAGCCCGGTTTGCCCCGGGTGCGCACCTCGCGTGCACCTTCGCCGCGGTGGGCACCATGGCGTGCACGAAGTCGGAGCCCGGTTTGCCCCGGGTGCGCACCTCGCGTGCACCTTCGCCGGGGTGGGCACCTTGGTGTGCAGACCTTGGCTGGGTTGCGCGCCCTGGTGGGCACCATGGTGCGCACCAAGGAGCGCTCCGAAGTGTGCTCCAAGGTGCGGCCTGCACGAAGTCGGAGCCCGGTTTGCCCCGGGTGTGCACCTCGGGTGGGCACCTTGGTGCGCATGCCTTGCCTGGGCTGCGCACCAGGGCGGGCTCAAGATGGCACCCGCGTTCCTTTTTTTTCACTATCTTTCAAAACGGAAATTTTAAAATCTCATTTTTTTTTGCCTTTTTCTGGAAATTAGTGAAGGCAGCGCATCAAAGGTGCGCACCTCGCTGCCCACCACGGTGCGCAACGCCGGTGGGCACCCGGGAGTGCTTCGAAGTGTGCTCCAAGGTGCTGCGTGCACGTTGTCGGAGCCCGGTTTGCCCCGGGTGCGCACCTCGCGTGCACCTTCGTCGGGGTGGGCACCTTGGCTGGGTTTGCCCCGGCTGCGCTCCGAAGCGGGGTTATTGGAGCGCCGCCTCTTTTTTTGTCGGAGCGTTTGGTGGGGTTTCTCGCATTGGCTCTTCCGAGGCCCGGTTGCCACCCTGGCGCGCACGAAGTCGGAAGTAGGGTTAATTGCCCGGGTGCGCACCTTTGCCAGGGTGGGCACCTTACCTGGGCTGCGCACCAGGGCGGGCTCAAGATGGCACGCGCGTTCCGTTTTTTTCACTATCTTTCAAAACGGAAATTTTAAAATCTCCTTTTTTTTTTGCCTTTTCTGGAAATTAGTGAAGGCAGCGCATCAAAGGTGCGCACCTCGCTGCCCACCTTGGTGTGCTCTGAGGTGCGCACCCGGGAGCGCTACGAAGTGTGCTCCAAGGTGCGGCGTGCACGTTGTCGGAGCCCGGTTTGCCCCGGGTGCGCACCTCGCCTGCACCTTGGCCGGGGTGGGCACCTTGGCTGGGTTTGCCCAGGGTGCGCTCCGAAGCGGGGTTACTGGAGCGCCCCCTCTTTTTTTGTCAGAGCGTTTGGTGGGGTTTCTCGCATTGGCTCTTCCCAGGCCCGGTTGTTGGGTGCGCTCCCACCCTGGCGCGCGCGAAGTTGGAAGTTGGATTAATTGCCCGGGCGCGCACCTTCGCCAGGGTGGGCACCTTGGTGCGCACACCTTGGCTGGGCTGCGCACCAGGGCGGGCTCAAGATGGCACCAGCATTCCCTTTTTCTCACTATCTTTCAAAACGGAAATTTTAAAATCTCGTTTTTTTTTTGCCTTTTATGGAAATTAGTGAAGGCATCGCATCAAAGGTGCGCACCTCGCTGCCCACCTTGGTGTGCTCCGAGGTGCCCACCACGGTGCGCAACGCCGGTGCGAACCCGGGAGCGCCCCGATGTGTGCTCCAAGGTGCGGCGTGCACGAAGTCGGACCCCGGTTTGCCCCGGGTGCGCACCTCGCGTGCACCTTGGTGCGCACACCTTGGCTGGGTTGCGCGGCCTGGTGGGCACCATGGTGCGCACCAAGGAGCGCTCCGAAGTGTGCTCCAAGGTGCGGCGTGCACGAAGTCGGAGCCCGGTTTGCCCCGGGTACGCACCTCGCGTGCACCTTCGCCGGGGTGGGCACCTCGGCTGGGTTGCGCGCCCTGGTGCGCACCAAGGAGCGCTCCGAAGTGTGCTCCAAGGTGCGGCGTGCACGAAGTCGGAGCCCGGTTTGCCCCGGGTGCGCACCTTCGCCGCGGTGCGCACCATGGCGTGCACGAAGTCGGAGCCCGGTTTGCCCCGGGTGCGCACCTCGCGTGCACCTTCGGCGGGGTTGCGCGCCCTGGTGGGCACCATGGTGCGCACCAAGGAGCGCTCCGAAGTGTGCTCCAAGGTGCGGCGTGCACGAAGTCGGAGCCCGGTTTGCCCCGGGTGCGCACCTCGCGTGCACCTTCGGCGGGGTTGCGCGCCCTGGTGGGCACCATGGTGCGCACCAAGGAGCGCTCCGAAGTGTGCTCCAAGGTGCGGCGTGCACGAAGTCGGAGCCCGGTTTGCCCCGGGTGCGCACCTCGCGTGCACCTTCGCCGCGGTGGGCACCATGGCGTGCACGAAGTCGGAGCCCGGTTTGCCCCGGGTGCGCACCTCGCGTGCACCTTCGCCGGGGTGGGCACCTCGGCTGGGTTGCGCGCCCTGGTGCGCACCAAGGAGCGCTCCGAAGTGTGCTCCAAGGTGCGGCGTGCACGAAGTCGGAGCCCGGTTTGCCCCGGGTGCGCACCTCGCGTGCACCTTCGCCAGGGTGGGCACCTCGGTGCGCACACCTTCTCAATGTTTTCTTGCCTTTTCTGGAAATTGGTGAAGGCAGCGCATCAAAGGTGCGCACCTCGGTGTGCTCCGAGGTGCGAACCCGAGAGCGCTCCGAGGTGCCCACGAAGTCGAAAGTCGGGTTAATTGCATTGTTTTCCCCGGGTGCGCTCCGAGGTGCGCAACATCGGCGCGCACCAAGGAGGGCTCCGAAGTGTGCTCCAAGGTGCGCACGATGGCGTGCACCTCTGGTGCGCACGATTCGGAGCTCGGTTTGACCGGGGTGCGCACACCTTGGCTGGGTTGCGCACCTTTTGTGCGCTCCAAGGTGCGCACGAAGTCGGAGCTCGGTTTGCCCCGGGTGCGCACCTTCGCCAGGGTGCGCACCTTGATGCGCACGCCTTGGCTGGGCTGCGCACCTTGGTGGGCGCCATGGTGCGCACCTTTCGTGCGCTCCAAGGTGCGCACGAAGTCGGAGCTCGGTTTGCCCCGGGTGCGCACCTTGGTGGGCGCCATGGTGCACTCCGAGGTGCCCAAGATTGGTGCGCACCAAGGAGCGCTCCGAAGTGCGCTCCAAGGTGCGCGCGAAGTCGAAAGTTGGGTTAATTGTCCGGTTTGCCTCGGGTGCGCACCTTGCGTGCACCTTCGCCAGGGTGGGCGCCTTGGTGCGCACACCTTGGCTGGGCTGCGCACACCTTGGCACCCGCGTTTCCTTCATTTTAAATTTTTTTTTTTTACAATCTCTCAAGTGGGAAATTCTATAATCTCAACTTTTTTTGCCTTTTCAGGAAACTTTTGAATGGAGCGCATCATTGGTGCGCTCCGAAGTGTGCTCCAAAGCTCTCTCCAGCTGCGTGCACCTGCCCCGGCCGCGCACCCGGCCCCGCCCAGCTTCGCTCACCTGTCCCGGGCGTCTGGTGCGGAACCTTAGAGTAAGAAACATCACCGTGCACCTTGGCCAACGTGCGCGACTCGACCGAGCGCGCACTGGCCGAGGTGCACACCGATTTCACCTGGGTGCGCGCGCAGCACCTCGGGCGCACCGGGGTGCGCGCACAACGCCCGGGTTGCACCGTGGCCTGTGTGCTCGGGGTGCCTCGGGTGCGCGCTCGGTGTCGCCCCCGCGCGCGCGGTAGTGCGGGCAGCGCACCCCGGCCCGGCCCGGCCCCGACGAGAACGCAAACGGGCAAAAGGTTTATTCAAATAGCATTGCGACGCCCGGCGAAAAACTAAAAAAGGGTGCAACACCGGGACTTCCCGGGAGGTCACCCATCCCAGTACTACTCCGGCCCAAGCGCGCTTAACTGCGGAGTTCTGATGGGATCCGGTGCACTAATGCTGGTATGATCGCACCCGTTATGAGCTTGTCGCAGTGTGTACTTAGCAAACCGCGACCCACGTGCGAATCCACCCCGGCCACCCACCCCCGTCGAGGTGCACACCCTCCCTCGCGAAGTGCGCCCCGTTCGCCAAGTGTGAGCCCTGCCCGGGTGCGCGCACCTTGCTAGGGCGTCGGGTGTGCACCCGGCCCGGCCTACGTGCGTGCACCTGGAGGGGGCGTCGTGTGCGTGCAGTGTCCCGTCTGCAACGCGGTGCCCACACACCACCTCGGGCGCAACGACCTGCGCTCACATGTGGGCCGAGTGCACCTTGGTGCATGTTCGGGGCGCCTCGGGTGCACGCTCGATCTTGCCCCGGTGCACCAAGGCGCTCGGTTTGCCCCGGGTGCGCACTTGGTGCAAGGTGGGCACCCAAAATAGGGATCAAGCACCAAAACACAAGTTTCGGGATGCAAAATGGGACCCAAGGACCACAAATGCGTTCCAAGACCCATGATGGGTCCACGAGAACAAAAATGTGTTCCGAGACTTAATAAACAAATATTGGGTTTTAGGAGAAGAAACATGCTCTGATGCCCAAAACGAGAATCGACCCCGAAAAGGCCACAGGCCAAAAGTGGGATGCGAGACAAAAAAAAATGGGACCCGAGGACCAAAATTGGGTTCCCAGGTCGAAGACAGGGCAACCGGACAAGAAACGACCTCTAAGGCTCGAAATGAGTCCCGACGACTAAAACTTGACAAGAAGCACCCATCAGGCACCCAACTCGACACCCATGGGATGCCGACCCACCCGGGCTTCCACCTAGCACACCTTGGCACCCACCCACCCTCGCACCCAACCTCGCACCCAACTTAGCACCTTTGAACCCACATTGGCACTCACCCTGACCCTGGCACCTTGGAACCCACATTGGCACTCACCTTGACCCTGGCACCCACCTTTGCACTCACCTTGGGACCCACCCTGGCTCCCACCTCGGCACCCACCCAGACACCCACCTTGGTTCCTTGGCACCCACCTTGGATCCTTGGCACCCACCCTGACACCCACCTTGGCACGCAACTTGGCTACTTGCCACCCACCTTGGCTCCTTGACGCCCACCCCGACAACCACCCCGTGACCTACCCTGGCTAGGGTTGGTGCACACCCACCCTGGTGCCCACCTTGGCACCCACCCTATGACCCACCTTGGCACGCACCTTAGTACCCACCCCGTTACCCACCCTAGGACCCACCCCGTGACCCACCTTGGCCAGGGTGGGTGCACCCACCCTGGTGCCCACCTTGGCACCCACCCATCCTAGCACCCAGCCTGTGACCGGGCTTGGAACCCAACCTTGCACCCGCACCCGTCTTGGCCAGTGTGGGTGCGCACCCATCCTGGCACCCACGTTGTGACACACCCTTTAACCCACGCACCCTAGCACCCACGTTGGCACCCACCTTGGAACCCAACCTAGCAACTTGGCACCCACCCCGTGACCCACCTTGGCATCCACCATAGCAGTCGCCGACTTGGCACCCACCTCGGCACCCACCTTGACACTTGTGGACCCACCTTGCCACTCACCCTAGCATCGACCCATCCTAGCACCCACCCTGGCACCTTTGCACCCTAGCACTCACCCATCCTAGCACCTAACCTGTGACCCACCTTGACACTCACCCTCGCACCCACCTTGGAACCCAACCTAGCACCCACCCACCCTGACACCAACCCTAGCACCTACCCACCCTTGCACCCACCCTGTGACCCATCTTGGCACCCACCCATCCTACCACTCAACCTATCACCCACCTTCTCACCCACCTTGGCATCCACCTTAGCACCCACCCACACTGGCACCTTGGCACCCACCTCGGGCAAGGTGGGTGCACACCCACCCTGGCACCCAATTTAGAACCCACCGAGCATGTTACCCACCTTGGCACCCACATTGCAGCCCACCCTAGTACCCACCCTATGACCCACATTGGCATCCACACCCTAGCACCCAGGCACCTCGACACCCGCCTTGACACCCACCCTAGCACTGAACCTGTGACCCACCTTGGAACTCACCCTAGAACCCACCCACCCTGTGAACCACCTTGGCATCCACCTTAGCACCCACCCACCTTGGCACCCACTCTAGCACTCACCCATCCTAACACCCAACTTGTTACCCACCTTGGCACCCGCCCTCGCGTCCACCTTGAAACCCACCCTAGCACCCACCCACGCAGGAGCCCACCTTGGCACCCAACCTAACACCCACGCATCCTGGCACCCAACTTGTGACCCACCTTGGAACCCACCCTAGTACCCACCTTTGAACCCACTATATCACCAACCCACCTTGGCACCCACCCTATGACCCTCTTTGGAATCCACCCTAGCACGCACCCACCCTGGCACCCACCATGGAGCGCACCCTAGCACCCACCCACCTCGGCACGCACCTCAACACCCACCTTGGTGTGCGCACTGCGCCAACCTCTCAAAGACCCTATGTGGTGCGCTCCAAAGTGTACACCTTTGGTGCGCTCCAAGGTGCGCACCTTTGGTGCACACCGAGGTGCACACCAAAGTGTGCACCGAGGTGAGCACCAAAGTGCACTCCAGGGTGCACACCAAGGCGTGCACCTTTGGTGCGGTCAATGCAAACGAATTCGGAAGTTGGGGTCGATGTCCTAATCGCTGCTGCAGACTACACGTATGAGAATCGGACAAATAGCTTTATATAGGGGAGGTGTTGCGTTTGATGGGTCGACTCCCCTGGTTGTGTGCACTGCACCAACTTCAAAGACCCTGTCTTGTTTAAGAAGTCAAAAGTTGGGGTGGATGTCCTAATCATTGCTGCAGTCTACGCATGTATGAGAATCAGACAAATAGCTTATATAGGGGAGGTGTTGCATTCGGTGGGTTGACTCCCCTGGTTGTGCGCACTGCGCCAACCTCAAAGACCCCGCATAGCAGAAGAAGTCGGAAGTCGGATTTTGGTGAGCACCAAGGCGTGCACCTTTGGTGCGGTCAACGCAGACGAATTCAGAAGTTGGGGTGGATGTCCTAATCGTTGTTGCAGGCTACACATGTATGAGAATCAGACAAATAGCTTATATAGGGGAGGTGTTGGGTTTGATGGGTCAACTCCCTTGGTTGTGCGCATTACGCCAACCTCAAAGACCTTGTTTTCGTTAAGAAGTCAAAAGTTGGGGTCAATGTCCTAATGGCTCCTGCAGGCTACACATGTATGAGAATCGGACAAATAGCTTATATAGGGGAGGTGTTGGGTTTGATGGGTCGACTCCCCTGGTTGTGCGCATTACGTCAACCTCAAAGACCTTGTTTTCGTTAAGAAGTCAAAAGTTGGGGTCGATGTCCTAATTGCTCCTGTAGACTACACATGTATGAGAATCAGACAAATAGCTTATATAGGGGAGGTGTTGGGTTTGATGGGTTGACTCCCCTAGTTGTTCGCATTACACCAACCTCAAAGACCTTGTTTTCGTTTAGAAGCCGAAAGTTGGGGTCGATGTCCTAATTGCTCCTGCAGGCTACGCATGTATGAGAATCAGACAAATAGCTTATATAGGGGAGGTGTTGGGTTTGATGGGTCGACTCCCCTGGTTGTGCGCATTGCGCCAACCTCAAAGACCCTGCATTGCGGATGAAGTCGAAAGTCAGAGTTTGGTGTGCTACAAGGTGTGGTCGAAGGTGCTCACCTAGGTGTGCACCTTTGGAGCACAGGAAAAGTGCCCTCCAAAAGTGCGCACCTTTGGAGTGCACAAAAGTGCCCTCCAAAAGTGCGCACCTTTGGAGCGCAGAAAAGTGCCCTCCAAAAAGTGCCCTCCAAAAGTGCGCACCTTTGGAGCGCAGAAAAGTGCCCTCCAAAAAGTGCCCTCCAAAAGTGCGCACCTTTGGAGCGCAGAAAAGTGCCCTCCAAAAAGTGCCCTCCAAAAGTGCGCACCTTTGGAGCGCAGAAAAGTGCCCTCCAAAAAGTGCCCTCCAAAAGTGCGCACCTTTGGAGCGCAGAAAAGTGCCCTCCAAAAAGTGCCCTCCAAAAGTGCGCACCTTTGGAGCGCAGAAAAGTGCCCTCCAAAAAGTGCCCTCCAAAAGTGCGCACCTTTGGAGCGCAGAAAAGTGCCCTCCAAAAAGTGCCCTCCAAAAGTGCGCACCTTTGGAGCGCAGAAAAGTGCCCTCCAAAAAGTGCCCTCCAAAAGTGCGCACCTTTGGAGCGCAGAAAAGTGCCCTCCAAAAAGTGCCCTCCAAAAGTGCGCACCTTTGGAGCGCAGAAAAGTGCCCTCCAAAAAGTGCCCTCCAAAAGTGCGCACCTTTGGAGCGCAGAAAAGTGCCCTCCAAAAGTGCGCACTTTTGGTGCGCACCAAGGCGCTGGTTCGGTCGTTGCAGGCGAGTTCGGAAGTTGGGGTCGATGTCCTGAGCGGAGGTGCAAACTACACAGGTGTCGGAATCGGACAAATAGCTTATATAGGGGAGGTGTATGCTTCGATGGGTCGACTCCCCAGGTTGAGCGCACCGCGCCAACCTCAAAGACCCTACGGTATGGATGAAGTCGGAAGTTGGGTCCGATGACCGATTCGATTAGTAGGTATGCTCATGAGGTCGGAATTTGGGTCCGATGACCTGCCATGTGCAGGAAGGCGAATGTTGACACTGTGCGTTGCAAGGTGCACACCAAGGCGCTGGTGCGGTCTTTTTAGTCGAGTTCGGAAGTTGGGGTCGATGTCCTGATCGGAGGTGCAAGCTACACAGGTGTGGGAATCGGACAAATAGCTTATATAGGGGAGGTGTATGCTTCGTTGGGTCGACTCCCCGGGTTGAGCGCACCGCGCCAACCTCAAAGACCCTACGGTATGGATGAAGTCGGAAGTTGGGTCCGATGACCGATTCGATATGTAGGCATACTCGCGAGGTCGGAATTTGGGTCCGATGACCTGCCACGTGCAGGAAGGCGAATGTTGGCACTGTGCGTTGCAAGGTGCGCACCAAGGCGCTGGTTCGGTCGTTGGAGGCGAGTTCGGAAGTTGGGGTCGATGTCTTGATCGGAGGTGCAAACTACACAGGTGTGGGAATCGGACAAATAGCTTATATAGGGGAGGTGTATGCTTCGTTGGGTCGACTCCCCGGGTTGAGCGCACCGCGCCAACCTCAAAGACCCTACGGTATGGATGAAGTCGGAAGTTGGGTCCGATGACCGATTCGATATGTAGGCATACTCGCGAGGTCGGAATTTGGGTCCGATGACCTGCCATGTGCAGGAAGGCGAATGTTGGGACTGTGCGTCGCAAGGTGCGCACCAAGGCGCTGGTGCCGTCGTTGCAGTCGAGTTCGGAAGTTGGGGTCGATGTCCTGGTCAGAGGTGCAAACTACACAGGTGTGGGAATCGGACAAATAGCTTATATAGGGGAGGTGTATGCTTCGATGGGTCGACTCCCTGGGTTGAGCGCACCGCGCCAACCTCAAAGACCCTACAGTATGGATGAAGTCGGAAGTTGGGTCCGATGACCGATTCGATACGTAGGCATATTGGCGAGGTCTGAATTTGTGTCCGATGACCTGCCATGCGCAGGAAGGCGGAATTTGGGTCCGATGACCGAGTTGATGGCGTGCCATGCGCAGAAAGGCGGAATTTGGGTCCGATGACCGAGTTGATGTTGATGGCCCGCCATGCACAGGAAGGCGGAATTTGGGTCCGATGACCGATTTGAAGGCGTGCCATACGCAAAAAGGCGGAGTTTGGGTCCGATGACCGAGTTGATATTGATGGCCCGCCATGCGCAGGAAGGCGGAATTTGGGTCCGATGACCTGACATACGCATGGAGTCCGACTCGGGGGCCGATGTTCGATTCGATGACTTGCATTGTGGGTAAAGTCGGAAGTTGTGGTCTTTGACCCGATTCGATGACCAGACTTCGGCTGCTTGAGAATCGGACAAATAACTTATATAGGGGAGGTAGTGTTCTCGAGCATCCTCCCCCCGTGCCCGTTTATGTCGATTGATGCTGGTGCTCGACTGGTTGGAGCGCTCGGATGCAAAAATCTTGCACCAGGATTTATCGATTGTGATGGACACGGCAAGTCTCCTGATTGCTATGCAGGAGCTCATCGTGAATCTCTATGCGGCCTTGGTATGGACTCGACCTGCGGAATGGTTCGGCAATGGTAGTCGCTCCAACACGTCCTTGCAATGGCCACAGAGGTGATTCGACTAGAGCTCCAGTCTAGCTTTTGGGTTGCTTGGCGGACTGGTATAGCCGCGATCGAGTTCCGGCCATGAACGTTTTAGATAGCTCTTGGGCTTTCTGGGACGGAAGTCGGAAGTTTGGGCTGTTGTCCGATTTGATGACCATTCTTCGGATGTGTGAGAATCGGACAAATAACTTATATAGGGGACTGTGTTGTCTCACGCAGCCCCCTCCGTGCCCCTCTATCTCGACCGATGTTGGTGCTTGAAAGGGTTGGGATCGCTCGGATTTATAAACGTGCACCACCATTTGTCGAGTGTGAGGGACGCGGCAGGTCTCCTAAATGCTATGCGGGCGCTCTCTGAGAATCTCTATCCGGCCTCGACACAGACTAGTCTTGCTGAATGGTTTGGCACTGGTAGTCGATCCAACACGTCGTTGTTGTGGCCGCCTAGGCGATTCGATTCGAGCCCCCGTCTAGCTTTTGGGTTGCTTGGCGGATTTTGCCCTATCCGCAAGTGAGCTCGGTCCCTAAACGTTCGAGAAACCCGATTGCTATGCGCCGACTCTCTTTCTTGCGAGCCTCCATCTAGCTTTTGGGTCTCTACGGAACGGAAGTCGGAATCTGGGACCGTTGTTTGATTCGACGAGGCAGACTACGGTTGTGCGAGAATCGGACAAATAACTTATATAGGGGAGGTGTTGACTGGAGCATTCTCCCCCGTGCCCCTCTAACTCGACCAATGCTGGCGCTCGAACGGTGGTAGCGCTCGGATTTTCATTGAGCGCCAGCATTGGTCGATTTAGAGGGGCATGCGAGATTCCCGAATGCTATGCGAGGGCTCTAACGGAAATGTCTATTGGTTTCGGTATGGATGCAATTGCGAGTGGTTCGGCAAAGGTAGTCGTTCCGATGCGTCCATGTCGTGGCCAAATCGATAATTCGATTTGAGCCCTCGTATAGCATTTGGGTCTCTCGATGTGATTCCGCATTCCAGTCCCTTTGGGCACTGCTTGAGCCGCATCCCAGGGGGTTCCCTTCCCAATAATCTGTCTCGCAACCCGATTGCTATGCGGTGAGGCTCCTCGGCCGCCTCGGAACTATCTGTGTATCAGACGCATCGCGGGATAAGGGGTTGGCAACGGTAGTCGCCCCAAGCGCGTCCGATGCTTGGACCATTCCGAGGCGGCCCTGAAGCCTCTTCCGTCTAGCCGTTGGGTCCTTCTCGCCGCATCCCTCGCCTCGCACCCCGATTGCTATGCGGTGAGGCTCCTCGGCCGCCTCGGAACTATCTGTGTATCGGACGCGTCGCGGGATAAGGGGTTGTCACTGGTAGTCGCCCCAAGCGCGTCCGATGCTTGGACCATTCCGAGGCGGCCCTGAAGCCTCTTCCGTCTAGCCGTTGGGTCCTTCTCGCCGCATCCCTCGCCTCGCACCCCGATTGCTATGCGGTGAGGCTCCTCGGCCGCCTCGGAACTATCTGTGTATCGGACGCGTCGCGGGATAAGGGGTTGTCATTGGTAGTCGCCCCAAGCGCGTCCGATGCTTGGACCATTCCGAGGCGGCCCTGAAGCCTCTTCCGTCTAGCCGTTGGGTCCTTCTCGCCGCATCCCTCGCCTCGCACCCCGATTGCTATGCGGTGAGGCTCCTCGGCCGCCTCGGAACTATCTGTGTATCGGACGCGTCGCGGGATAAGGGGTTGTCATTGGTAGTCGCCCCAAGCGCGTCCGATGCTTGGACCATTCCGAGGCGGCCCTGAAGCCTCTTCCGTCTAGCCGTTGGGTCCTTCTCGCCGCATCCCTCGCCTCGCACCCCGATTGCTATGCGGTGAGGCTCCTCGGCCGCCTCGGAACTATCTGTGTATCGGACGCGTCGCGGGATAAGGGGTTGTCACTGGTAGTCGCCCCAAGCGCGTCCGATGCTTGGACCATTCCGAGGCGGCCCTGAAGCCTCTTCCGTCTAGCCGTTGGGTCCTTCTCGCCGCATCCCTCGCCTCGCACCCCAATTGCTATGCGGTGAGGCTCCTCGGCCGCCTCGGAACTATCTGTGTATCGGACGCGTCGCGGGATAAGGGGTTGTCACTGGTAGTCGCCCCAAGCGCGTTCGATGCTTGGACCATTCCGAGGCGGCCCTGAAGCCTCTTCCGTCTAGCCGTTGGGTCCTTCTCGCCGCATCCCTCGCCTCGCACCCCGATTGCTATGCGGTGAGGCTCCTCGGCCGCCTTGGAACTATCTGTGTATCGGACGCGTCGCGGGATAAGGGGTTGTCACTGGTAGTCGCCCCAAGCGCGTCCGATGCTTGGACCATTCCGAGGCGGACCCGAAGCCTCTTCCGTCTAGCCGTTGGGTCCTTCTCGCCGCATCCTTCGCCTCGCACCCCGATTGCTATGCGGTGAGGCTCCTCGGCCGCCTCGGAACTATCTGTGTATCGGACGCGTCGCGGGATAAGGGGTTGTCACTGGTAGTCGCCCCAAGCGCGTCCGATGCTTGGACCATTCCGAGGCGGACCCGAAGCCTCTTCCGTCTAGCCGTTGGGTCCTTCTCGCCGCATCCCTCGCCTCGCACCCCGATTGCTATGCGGTGAGGCTCCTCGGCCGCCTTGGAACTATCTGTGTATCGGACGCGTCGCGGGATAAGGGGTTGTCACTGGTAGTCGCCCCAAGCGCGTCCGATGCTTGGACCATTCCGAGGCGGACCCGAAGCCTCTTCCGTCTAGCCGTTGGGTCCTTCTCGCCGCATCCCTCGCCTCGCACCCCGATTGCTATGCGGTGAGGCTCCTCGGCCGCCTTGGAACTATCTGTGTATCGGACGCGTCGCGGGATAAGGGGTTGTCACTGGTAGTCGCCCCAAGCGCGTCCGATGCTTGGACCATTCCGAGGCGGACCCGAAGCCTCTTCCGTCTAGCCGTTGGGTCCTTCTCGCCGCATCCCTCGCCTCGCACCCCGATTGCTATGCGGTGAGGCTCCTCGGCCGCCTTGGAACTATCTGTGTATCGGACGCGTCGCGGGATAAGGGGTTGTCACTGGTAGTCGCCCCAAGCGCGTCCGATGCTTGGACCATTCCGAGGCGGCCCCGAAGCCTCTTCCGTCTAGCCGTTGGGTCCTTCTCGCCGCATCCCTCGCCTCGCACCCCGATTGCTATGCGGTGAGGCTCCTCGGCCGCCTTGGAACTATCTGTGTATCGGACGCGTCGCGGGATAAGGGGTTGTCACTGGTAGTCGCCCCAAGCGCGTCCGATGCTTGGACCATTCCGAGGCGGCCCCGAAGCCTCTTCCGTGTAGCCGTTGGGTCCTTCTCGCCGCATCCCTCGCCTCGCACCCCGATTGCTATGCGGTGAGGCTCCTCGGCCGCCTTGGAACTATCTGTGTATCGGACGCGTCGCGGGATAAGGGGTTGTCACTGGTAGTCGCCCCAAGCGCGTCCGATGCTTGGACCATTCCGAGGCGGACCTGAAGCCTCTTCCCTCTAGCCGTTGGGGCTTTCTCGCCGCATCCCTCGCCTCGCACCCTGATTGCTATGCTGTGAGGCTCCTCGGCCGCCTTGGAACTATCTGTGTATCGGACGCATCGCGGGATAAGGGGTTGGCAGTGGTAGTCGCCCCAAGCGCATCCGATGCTTGGACCATTCCGAGGCGGCCCTGCAGCCTCTTCCGTCTAGCCGTTGGGGCCATCTCGCCGCATCCCCCACCTCGCACCACGATTGCTATGCGGTGAGGCTCCTTGGCCGCCTCGGAACTATCTGTGTATCGGACGCATCGCGGGATAAGGGGTTGTCACTGGTAGTCGCCCCAAGCGCGTCCGATGCTTGGACTATTCCGAGGCGGCCCTGCAGCCTCTTCCGTCTAGCCGTTGGGGCCATCTCGCTGCATCCCCCACCTCCTCGGCCGCCTCGGAACTATCTGTGTATCGGACGCATCGCGGGATAAGGGGTTGGCAGTGGTAGTCGCCCCAAGCGCGTCCGATGCTTGGACTATTCCGAGGCAGCCCTGCAGCCTCTTCCGTCTAGCCTTTGGGGCCATCTCGCCGCATCCCTCGCCTCGCACCCCGATTGCTATGCGGTGAGGCTCCTCGGCCGCCTGGGAACTATCTTCGTATCGGACGCATCGCGGGATAAGGGGTTGTCACTGGTAGTCGCCCCAAGCGCGTCCGATGCTTGGACTATTCCGAGGCGGCCCTGTGGCCTCTTCCGTCTAGCCGTTGGGGCCATCTCGCCGCATCCCCCACCTCGCACCCCGATTGCTATGCGGTGAGGCTCTTCGGCCGCCTTGGAACTATCTTCGTATCGGACGCATCGCGGGATAAGGGGTTGTCACTGGTAGTGGCCCCAAGCGCGTCCGATGCTTGGACTATTCCGAGGCGGCCCTGCAGCCTCTTCCGTCTAGCCGTTGGGGCCATCTCGCCGCATCCCCCACCTCGCACCCCGATTGCTATGCGGTGAGGCTCCTCGGCCGCCTTGGAACTATCTTCGTATCGGACGCATCGCGGGATAAGGGGTTGTCACTGGTAGTCGCCCCAAGCGCGTCCGATGCTTGGACTATTCCGACGCGGCCCTGTGGCCTCTTCCGTCTAGCCGTTGGGGCCATCTCGCCGCATCCCCCACCTCGCACCCCGATTGCTATGCGGTGAGGCTCCTCGGCCGCCTTGGAACCATCTTCGTATCGGACGCATCGCGGGATAGGGGGCTGTCACTGGTAGTCGCCCCAAGCGTGTCCGATGCTTGGACCATTCCTAGGCGGCCCTGAAGCCTCTTCCGTCTAGCCGTTGGGGCCTTCCCGCCCCATCCCTCGCCTCGCACCCCCGATTGCTATGCGGTGAGGCTCCTCGGCCGCCTTGGAACCATCTGTGTATCGGACGCATCGCGGGATAAGGGGTTGGCACTGGCAGTCGCCCCAAGCGCGTCCGATGCTTGGACCATTCCGAGGTGGCCCTGAAGCCTCTTCCGTCTAGCCGTTGGGGCCTTCCCGCCCCATCCCTCGCCTCGCACCCCGATTGATATGCGGTGAGGCTCCTCGGCCGCCTTGGAACTATCTGTGTATCGGACGCATCGCGGGATAAGGGGTTGGCACTGGTAGTCGTCCCAATCGCATCCGATGCTTGGACCATTCCGAGGCGGCCCTGCAGCCTCTTCCGTTTAGCCGTCGGGGCCTTCCCGCCGCATCCCTCGCCTCGCATCCCGATTCCTATGCGGTGAGTCTTCTCGGCCGCCGCGGAACTATACCTGTTATTGCTACTGCATCCTTCGGCTGGTAACCTCCTCTGCCGCCTTGGAACGTTCTCTTTGTCGGACGCGTCGCGGGATAAGGGGTTGGCACTGGTAGTCGCCCCAAGCGCGCCCGATGCATAGACCGCTCCGAGTCGACCTTGCTTTCAGCCTCTCACATGCATAGACCTCTCTGAGTCGACCCTGCAGCCTCTCACGTTTAGCCTTTGGAATCTCGCCTCACAACATGATTGCTATCCTTGATGCATCCCTTGCCTCGAGCCCTGATTGCTTTCTTGGCTGCATCCCTCCTCTCCTCACAGCCCGGTTGTCATCACTGCTTCATCCGTCGCTTCATGCATTCTGGCTGCTGGGCCCTTCCCACCGCACACCTCGATTGCTATCTCTTCTGCATCACACACCCCGATTGCTATCTCTGCTACATCCCTCGGCTCTCACTTCTGCATCCTTCGCCTCACACCTCGATTGCTATCAATGCTGCATCCGTAACCTCACACCCCGATTGCTATGCGGGGAGGCTCCTTGGCCGCCTTGGAAATTTCTGTGTGTCGGACGCACCGCGGGATAAGGGGTTGGCACTGGTAGTCGCCCCAAGTGCGCCCGATTCTTAGACCGCTTCGAGGTGACCTCGTAGCCTCTTTCGTCCAGGCTTCCTGCCTTCAACGCCCTTTTTACACCTCGATTGCTATGCGCGGGCTCGTTGGCGTCTATCACCTCTCTGCGAAGAGTGGCACGATGATTGTTGGGGTAAATCGTAGCAGTCCGATCTCTGGCCTTGGGCCATTGTGAGGGCTGATCGATTTCCTGTGCGCATCTCGTGTTCGCCCAGTAACAGACTCGACGACTTGTAATCGGTCTTGTTCCCGATTGTTCCTGGAGGTAGTCTTCGGAACTCTTGGATTTGACCTGTCACTCGAACTGTCCTCTTCCGAGGATGCTTGTGTGTGTGTGCTTGTGCCATTTCCTTGGCGGTATTAACGAGATATTAAAGAGCGGAGTGAGCGCCTCGCCCAGCTATGTTTGGGGCTCTCACTCCCTTACCCGGTGTGCGACCGCTTTGCACGTAGGTTGCGGAGCATCGCGACTCTTTCGATGTTTGGCGGTTGTCTTCCGGTGATGCGTTGGTCCCGAAGTGCACGTTACTAGCATTTCTGCCATTGTTCTCGATCTTTGGCACGTTCCTTCGTTGCAATTGGATATATATCTCCGTTTATACGCGCAGGCTTCTCCCGCCTATTCAGCGCTGTCCCACTCTCAGCACTCTCGTGGTCTCCTTGGCTTCTCTCTCCCGTGAGCGAGCTCTCTTCTCGAGTCTTTTCCATGTCCCATGGAGGTTGCCTTGCGAAATTCGGGCACACAAACGTGACCGGATAAGAGCGGAATTGCC
>NW_026729047.1:112500-135000 GCF_030272615.1 Cryptomeria japonica | reverse complement strand
CGAAGCGGGGTTATTGGAGCGCCGCCTCTTTTTTTGTCGGAGCGTTTGGTGGGGTTTCTCGCATTGGCTCTTCCGAGGCCCGGTTGCCACCCTGGCGCGCACGAAGTCGGAAGTAGGGTTAATTGCCCGGGTGCGCACCTTTGCCAGGGTGGGCACCTTACCTGGGCTGCGCACCAGGGCGGGCTCAAGATGGCACGCGCGTTCCGTTTTTTTCACTATCTTTCAAAACGGAAATTTTAAAATCTCCTTTTTTTTTTGCCTTTTCTGGAAATTAGTGAAGGCAGCGCATCAAAGGTGCGCACCTCGCTGCCCACCTTGGTGTGCTCTGAGGTGCGCACCCGGGAGCGCTACGAAGTGTGCTCCAAGGTGCGGCGTGCACGTTGTCGGAGCCCGGTTTGCCCCGGGTGCGCACCTCGCCTGCACCTTGGCCGGGGTGGGCACCTTGGCTGGGTTTGCCCAGGGTGCGCTCCGAAGCGGGGTTACTGGAGCGCCCCCTCTTTTTTTGTCAGAGCGTTTGGTGGGGTTTCTCGCATTGGCTCTTCCCAGGCCCGGTTGTTGGGTGCGCTCCCACCCTGGCGCGCGCGAAGTTGGAAGTTGGGTTAATTGCCCGGGCGCGCACCTTCGCCAGGGTGGGCACCTTGGTGCGCACACCTTGGCTGGGCTGCGCACCAGGGCGGGCTCAAGATGGCACCAGCATTCCCTTTTTCTCACTATCTTTCAAAACGGAAATTTTAAAATCTCGTTTTTTTTTTGCCTTTTATGGAAATTAGTGAAGGCATCGCATCAAAGGTGCGCACCTCGCTGCCCACCTTGGTGTGCTCCGAGGTGCCCACCACGGTGCGCAACGCCGGTGCGAACCCGGGAGCGCCCCGATGTGTGCTCCAAGGTGCGGCGTGCACGAAGTCGGACCCCGGTTTGCCCCGGGTGCGCACCTCGCGTGCACCTTGGTGCGCACACCTTGGCTGGGTTGCGCGGCCTGGTGGGCACCATGGTGCGCACCAAGGAGCGCTCCGAAGTGTGCTCCAAGGTGCGGCGTGCACGAAGTCGGAGCCCGGTTTGCCCCGGGTACGCACCTCGCGTGCACCTTCGCCGGGGTGGGCACCTCGGCTGGGTTGCGCGCCCTGGTGCGCACCAAGGAGCGCTCCGAAGTGTGCTCCAAGGTGCGGCGTGCACGAAGTCGGAGCCCGGTTTGCCCCGGGTGCGCACCTCGCGTGCACCTTCGGCGGGGTTGCGCGCCCTGGTGGGCACCATGGTGCGCACCAAGGAGCGCTCCGAAGTGTGCTCCAAGGTGCGGCGTGCACGAAGTCGGAGCCCGGTTTGCCCCGGGTGCGCACCTCGCGTGCACCTTCGGCGGGGTTGCGCGCCCTGGTGGGCACCATGGTGCGCACCAAGGAGCGCTCCGAAGTGTGCTCCAAGGTGCGGCGTGCACGAAGTCGGAGCCCGGTTTGCCCCGGGTGCGCACCTCGCGTGCACCTTCGCCGCGGTGGGCACCATGGCGTGCACGAAGTCGGAGCCCGGTTTGCCCCGGGTGCGCACCTCGCGTGCACCTTCGCCGGGGTGGGCACCTCGGCTGGGTTGCGCGCCCTGGTGCGCACCAAGGAGCGCTCCGAAGTGTGCTCCAAGGTGCGGCGTGCACGAAGTCGGAGCCCGGTTTGCCCCGGGTGCGCACCTCGCGTGCACCTTCGCCAGGGTGGGCACCTCGGTGCGCACACCTTCTCAATGTTTTCTTGCCTTTTCTGGAAATTGGTGAAGGCAGCGCATCAAAGGTGCGCACCTCGGTGTGCTCCGAGGTGCGAACCCGAGAGCGCTCCGAGGTGCCCACGAAGTCGAAAGTCGGGTTAATTGCATTGTTTTCCCCGGGTGCGCTCCGAGGTGCGCAACATCGGCGCGCACCAAGGAGGGCTCCGAAGTGTGCTCCAAGGTGCGCACGATGGCGTGCACCTCTGGTGCGCACGATTCGGAGCTCGGTTTGACCGGGGTGCGCACACCTTGGCTGGGTTGCGCACCTTTTGTGCGCTCCAAGGTGCGCACGAAGTCGGAGCTCGGTTTGCCCCGGGTGCGCACCTTCGCCAGGGTGCGCACCTTGATGCGCACGCCTTGGCTGGGCTGCGCACCTTGGTGGGCGCCATGGTGCGCACCTTTCGTGCGCTCCAAGGTGCGCACGAAGTCGGAGCTCGGTTTGCCCCGGGTGCGCACCTTGGTGGGCGCCATGGTGCACTCCGAGGTGCCCAAGATTGGTGCGCACCAAGGAGCGCTCCGAAGTGCGCTCCAAGGTGCGCGCGAAGTCGAAAGTTGGGTTAATTGTCCGGTTTGCCTCGGGTGCGCACCTTGCGTGCACCTTCGCCAGGGTGGGCGCCTTGGTGCGCACACCTTGGCTGGGCTGCGCACACCTTGGCACCCGCGTTTCCTTCATTTTAAATTTTTTTTTTTTACAATCTCTCAAGTGGGAAATTCTATAATCTCAACTTTTTTTGCCTTTTCAGGAAACTTTTGAATGGAGCGCATCATTGGTGCGCTCCGAAGTGTGCTCCAAAGCTCTCTCCAGCTGCGTGCACCTGCCCCGGCCGCGCACCCGGCCCCGCCCAGCTTCGCTCACCTGTCCCGGGCGTCTGGTGCGGAACCTTAGAGTAAGAAACATCACCGTGCACCTTGGCCAACGTGCGCGACTCGACCGAGCGCGCACTGGCCGAGGTGCACACCGATTTCACCTGGGTGCGCGCGCAGCACCTCGGGCGCACCGGGGTGCGCGCACAACGCCCGGGTTGCACCGTGGCCTGTGTGCTCGGGGCGCCTCGGGTGCGCGCTCGGTGTCGCCCCCGCGCGCGCGGTAGTGCGGGCAGCGCACCCCGGCCCGGCCCGGCCCCGACGAGAACGCAAACGGGCAAAAGGTTTATTCAAATAGCATTGCGATGCCCGGCGAAAAACTAAAAAAGGGTGCAACACCGGGACTTCCCGGGAGGTCACCCATCCCAGTACTACTCCGGCCCAAGCGCGCTTAACTGCGGAGTTCTGATGGGATCCGGTGCACTAACGCTGGTATGATCGCACCCGTTATGAGCTTGTCGCAGTGTGTACTTAGCAAACCGCGACCCACGTGCGAATCCACCCCGGCCACCCACCCCCGTCGAGGTGCACACCCTCCCTCGCGAAGTGCGCCCCGTTCGCCAAGTGTGAGCCCTGCCCGGGTGCGCGCACCTTGCTAGGGCGTCGGGTGTGCACCCGGCCCGGCCTACGTGCGTGCACCTGTAGGGGGCGTCGTGTGCGTGCAGTGTCCCGTCTGCAACGCGGTGCCCACACACCACCTCGGGCGCAACGACCTGCGCTCACATGTGGGCCGAGTGCACCTTGGTGCATGTTCGGGGCGCCTCGGGTGCACGCTCGATCTTGCCCCGGTGCACCAAGGCGCTCGGTTTGCCCCGGGTGCGCACTTGGTGCAAGGTGGGCACCCAAAATAGGGATCAAGCACCAAAACACAAGTTTCGGGATGCAAAATGGGACCCAAGGACCACAAATGCGTTCCAAGACCCATGATGGGTCCACGAGAACAAAAATGTGTTCCGAGACTTAATAAACAAATATTGGGTTTTAGGAGAAGAAACATGCTCTGATGCCCAAAACGAGAATCGACCCCGAAAAGGCCACAGGCCAAAAGTGGGATGCGAGACAAAAAAAAATGGGACCCGAGGACCAAAATTGGGTTCCCAGGTCGAAGACAGGGCAACCGGACAAGAAACGACCTCTAAGGCTCGAAATGAGTCCCGACGACTAAAACTTGACAAGAAGCACCCATCAGGCACCCAACTCGACACCCATGGGATGCCGACCCACCCGGGCTTCCACCTAGCACACCTTGGCACCCACCCACCCTCGCACCCAACCTCGCACCCAACTTAGCACCTTTGAACCCACATTGGCACTCACCCTGACCCTGGCACCTTGGAACCCACATTGGCACTCACCTTGACCCTGGCACCCACCTTTGCACTCACCTTGGGACCCACCCTGGCTCCCACCTCGGCACCCACCCAGACACCCACCTTGGTTCCTTGGCACCCACCTTGGATCCTTGGCACCCACCCCGACACCCACCTTGGCACGCAACTTGGCTACTTGCCACCCACCTTGGCTCCTTGACGCCCACCCCGACAACCACCCCGTGACCTACCCTGGCTAGGGTTGGTGCACACCCACCCTGGTGCCCACCTTGGCACCCACCCTATGACCCACCTTGGCACGCACCTTAGTACCCACCCCGTTACCCACCCTAGGACCCACCCCGTGACCCACCTTGGCCAGGGTGGGTGCCTTGGTGCGCACAACTTGCCTGGGCTGCACACCAGGGCGGGCTCAAGATGGCACCCGCGTTCCGTTTTTTTCACTATCTTTCAAAACGGAAATTTTAAAATCTCATTTTTTTCTTTTTTTTGCCTTTTCTGGAAATTAGTGAAGGCAGCGCATCAAAGGTGCACAATGCTGGTGCGAACCCGGGAGCGCTCCGATGTGTGCTCCAAGGTGCGGCGTGCACGAAGTCCGAGCCCGGTTTGCCCCGGGTGCGCACCTCGCGTGCACCTTCGCCGGGGTGAGCACCTTGGCTGGGTTGCGCGCCCTGGTGCGTACCAAGGAGCGCTCTGAAGTGTGCTCCAAGGTGCGGCGTGCACGAAGTCGGAGCCCGGTTTGCCCCGGGTGTGCACCTCGGGTGCGCACCTCGCGTGCACCTTCGCTGCGGTGGGCACCTTGGCTGGGTTGCGCGCCTTGGTGGGCACCATGCAGTGCACGAAGTCGGAGCCCGGTTTGCCCCGGGCGCGCACCTCCGCCAGGGTGGGCACCTTGGTGCGCACAACTTGCCTGGGCTGCGCATCAGGAAGGGCTCAAGATGGCACCCGCGTTCCGTTTTTTTCACTATCTTTCAGAACGGAAATTTTAAAATATCGTTTTTTTTTGCCTTTTCTGGAAATTAGTGAAGGCAGCGCATCAAAGGTGCGCAACGCTGGTGCGAACCTGGGAGCGCTCCGATGTGTGCTCCAAGGTGCGGCGTGCACGAAGTCGGAGCCCGGTTTGCCTCGGGTGCGCCCTGGTGGGCACCATGGTGCGCACCAAGGAGCGCTCCGAAGTGTGCTCCAAGGTGCGGCCTGCACGAAGTCGGAGCCCGGTTTGCCCCGGGTGTGCACCTCGGGTGGGCACCTTGGTGCGCATGCCTTGCCTGGGCTGCGCACCAGGGCGGGCTCAAGATGGCACCCGCGTTCCTTTTTTTTCACTATCTTTCAAAACGGAAATTTTAAAATCTCATTTTTTTTTGCCTTTTTCTGGAAATTAGTGAAGGCAGCGCATCAAAGGTGCGCACCTCGCTGCCCACCACGGTGCGCAACGCCGGTGGGCACCCGGGAGTGCTTCGAAGTGTGCTCCAAGGTGCTGCGTGCACGTTGTCGGAGCCCGGTTTGCCCCGGGTGCGCACCTCGCGTGCACCTTCGTCGGGGTGGGCACCTTGGCTTGGTTTGCCCCGGCTGCGCTCCGAAGCGGGGTTATTGGAGCGCCGCCTCTTTTTTTGTCGGAGCGTTTGGTGGGGTTTCTCGCATTGGCTCTTCCGAGGCCCGGTTGCCACCCTGGCGCGCACGAAGTCGGAAGTAGGGTTAATTGCCCGGGTGCGCACCTTTGCCAGGGTGGCACCTTACCTGGGCTGCGCACCAGGGCGGGCTCAAGATGGCACGCGCGTTCCGTTTTTTTCACTATCTTTCAAAACGGAAATTTTAAAATCTCCTTTTTTTTTTGCCTTTTCTGGAAATTAGTGAAGGCAGCGCATCAAAGGTGCGCACCTCGCTGCCCACCTTGGTGTGCTCTGAGGTGCGCACCCGGGAGCGCTACGAAGTGTGCTCCAAGGTGCGGCGTGCACGTTGTCGGAGCCCGGTTTGCCCCGGGTGCGCACCTCGCCTGCACCTTGGCCGGGGTGGGCACCTTGGCTGGGTTTGCCCAGGGTGCGCTCCGAAGCGGGGTTACTGGAGCGCCCCCTCTTTTTTTGTCAGAGAGTTTGGTGGGGTTTCTCGCATTGGCTCTTCCCAGGCCCGGTTGTTGGGTGCGCTCCCACCCTGGCGCGCGCGAAGTTGGAAGTTGGGTTAATTGCCCGGGCGCGCACCTTCGCCAGGGTGGGCACCTTGGTGCGCAAACCTTGGCTGGGCTGCGCACCAGGGCGGGCTCAAGATGGCACCAGCATTCCCTTTTTCTCACTATCTTTCAAAACGGAAATTTTAAAATCTCGTTTTTTTTTTGCCTTTTATGGAAATTAGTGAAGGCATCGCATCAAAGGTGCGCACCTCGCTGCCCACCTTGGTGTGCTCCGAGGTGCCCACCACGGTGCGCAACGCCGGTGCGAACCCGGGAGCGCCCCGATGTGTGCTCCAAGGTGCGGCGTGCACGAAGTCGGACCCCGGTTTGCCCCGGGTGCGCACCTCGCGTGCACCTTGGTGCGCACACCTTGGCTGGGTTGCGCGGCCTGGTGGGCACCATGGTGCGCACCAAGGAGCGCTCCGAAGTGTGCTCCAAGGTGCGGCGTGCACGAAGTCGGAGCCCGGTTTGCCCCGGGTGCGCACCTTCGCCGCGGTGGGCACCATGGCGTGCACGAAGTCGGAGCCCGGTTTGCCCCGGGTGCGCACCTCGCGTGCACCTTCGCCGGGGTGGGCACCTCGGCTGGGTTGCGCGCCCTGGTGCGCACCAAGGAGCGCTCTGAAGTGTGCTCCAAGGTGCGGCGTGCACGAAGTCGGAGCCCGGTTTGCCCCGGGTGTGCACCTCGGGTGCGCACCTCGCGTGCACCTTCGCTGCGGTGGGCACCTTGGCTGGGTTGCGCGCCTTGGTGGGCACCATGCAGTGCACGAAGTCGGAGCCCGGATTGCCCCGGGCGCGCACCTCCGCCAGGGTGGGCACCTTGGTGCGCACAACTTGCCTGGGCTGCGCACCAGGAAGGGCTCAAGATGGCACCCGCGTTCCGTTTTTTTCACTATCTTTCAGAACGGAAATTTTAAAATCTCGTTTTTTTTTGCCTTTTCTGGAAATTAGTGAAGGCAGCGCATCAAAGGTGCGCAACGCTGGTGCGAACCTGGGAGCGCTCCGATGTGTGCTCCAAGGTGCGGCGTGCACGAAGTCGGACCCCGGTTTGCCCCGGGTGCGCACCTCGCGTGCACCTTGGTGCGCACACCTTGGCTGGGTTGCGCGCCCTGGTGGGCACCATGGTGCGCACCAAGGAGCGCTCCGAAGTGTGCTCCAAGGTGCGGCGTGCACGAAGTCGGAGCCCGGTTTGCCCCGGGTGCGCACCTCGCGTGCACCTTCGCCGCGGTGGGCACCATGGCGTGCACGAAGTCGGAGCCCGGTTTGCCCCGGGTGCGCACCTCGCGTGCACCTTCGCCGGGGTGGGCACCTTGGTGTGCAGACCTTGGCTGGGTTGCGCGCCCTGGTGGGCACCATGGTGCGCACCAAGGAGCGCTCCGAAGTGTGCTCCAAGGTGCGGCCTGCACGAAGTCGGAGCCCGGTTTGCCCCGGGTGTGCACCTCGGGTGGGCACCTTGGTGCGCATGCCTTGCCTGGGCTGCGCACCAGGGCGGGCTCAAGATGGCACCCGCGTTCCTTTTTTTTCACTATCTTTCAAAACGGAAATTTTAAAATCTCATTTTTTTTTGCCTTTTTCTGGAAATTAGTGAAGGCAGCGCATCAAAGGTGCGCACCTCGCTGCCCACCACGGTGCGCAACGCCGGTGGGCACCCGGGAGTGCTTCGAAGTGTGCTCCAAGGTGCTGCGTGCACGTTGTCGGAGCCCGGTTTGCCCCGGGTGCGCACCTCGCGTGCACCTTCGTCGGGGTGGGCACCTTGGCTGGGTTTGCCCCGGCTGCGCTCCGAAGCGGGGTTATTGGAGCGCCGCCTCTTTTTTTGTCGGAGCGTTTGGTGGGGTTTCTCGCATTGGCTCTTCCGAGGCCCGGTTGCCACCCTGGCGCGCACGAAGTCGGAAGTAGGGTTAATTGCCCGGGTGCGCACCTTTGCCAGGGTGGGCACCTTACCTGGGCTGCGCACCAGGGCGGGCTCAAGATGGCACGCGCGTTCCGTTTTTTTCACTATCTTTCAAAACGGAAATTTTAAAATCTCCTTTTTTTTTTGCCTTTTCTGGAAATTAGTGAAGGCAGCGCATCAAAGGTGCGCACCTCGCTGCCCACCTTGGTGTGCTCTGAGGTGCGCACCCGGGAGCGCTACGAAGTGTGCTCCAAGGTGCGGCGTGCACGTTGTCGGAGCCCGGTTTGCCCCGGGTGCGCACCTCGCCTGCACCTTGGCCGGGGTGGGCACCTTGGCTGGGTTTGCCCAGGGTGCGCTCCGAAGCGGGGTTACTGGAGCGCCCCCTCTTTTTTTGTCAGAGCGTTTGGTGGGGTTTCTCGCATTGGCTCTTCCCAGGCCCGGTTGTTGGGTGCGCTCCCACCCTGGCGCGCGCGAAGTTGGAAGTTGGATTAATTGCCCGGGCGCGCACCTTCGCCAGGGTGGGCACCTTGGTGCGCACACCTTGGCTGGGCTGCGCACCAGGGCGGGCTCAAGATGGCACCAGCATTCCCTTTTTCTCACTATCTTTCAAAACGGAAATTTTAAAATCTCGTTTTTTTTTTGCCTTTTATGGAAATTAGTGAAGGCATCGCATCAAAGGTGCGCACCTCGCTGCCCACCTTGGTGTGCTCCGAGGTGCCCACCACGGTGCGCAACGCCGGTGCGAACCCGGGAGCGCCCCGATGTGTGCTCCAAGGTGCGGCGTGCACGAAGTCGGACCCCGGTTTGCCCCGGGTGCGCACCTCGCGTGCACCTTGGTGCGCACACCTTGGCTGGGTTGCGCGGCCTGGTGGGCACCATGGTGCGCACCAAGGAGCGCTCCGAAGTGTGCTCCAAGGTGCGGCGTGCACGAAGTCGGAGCCCGGTTTGCCCCGGGTACGCACCTCGCGTGCACCTTCGCCGGGGTGGGCACCTCGGCTGGGTTGCGCGCCCTGGTGCGCACCAAGGAGCGCTCCGAAGTGTGCTCCAAGGTGCGGCGTGCACGAAGTCGGAGCCCGGTTTGCCCCGGGTGCGCACCTTCGCCGCGGTGCGCACCATGGCGTGCACGAAGTCGGAGCCCGGTTTGCCCCGGGTGCGCACCTCGCGTGCACCTTCGGCGGGGTTGCGCGCCCTGGTGGGCACCATGGTGCGCACCAAGGAGCGCTCCGAAGTGTGCTCCAAGGTGCGGCGTGCACGAAGTCGGAGCCCGGTTTGCCCCGGGTGCGCACCTCGCGTGCACCTTCGGCGGGGTTGCGCGCCCTGGTGGGCACCATGGTGCGCACCAAGGAGCGCTCCGAAGTGTGCTCCAAGGTGCGGCGTGCACGAAGTCGGAGCCCGGTTTGCCCCGGGTGCGCACCTCGCGTGCACCTTCGCCGCGGTGGGCACCATGGCGTGCACGAAGTCGGAGCCCGGTTTGCCCCGGGTGCGCACCTCGCGTGCACCTTCGCCGGGGTGGGCACCTCGGCTGGGTTGCGCGCCCTGGTGCGCACCAAGGAGCGCTCCGAAGTGTGCTCCAAGGTGCGGCGTGCACGAAGTCGGAGCCCGGTTTGCCCCGGGTGCGCACCTCGCGTGCACCTTCGCCAGGGTGGGCACCTCGGTGCGCACACCTTCTCAATGTTTTCTTGCCTTTTCTGGAAATTGGTGAAGGCAGCGCATCAAAGGTGCGCACCTCGGTGTGCTCCGAGGTGCGAACCCGAGAGCGCTCCGAGGTGCCCACGAAGTCGAAAGTCGGGTTAATTGCATTGTTTTCCCCGGGTGCGCTCCGAGGTGCGCAACATCGGCGCGCACCAAGGAGGGCTCCGAAGTGTGCTCCAAGGTGCGCACGATGGCGTGCACCTCTGGTGCGCACGATTCGGAGCTCGGTTTGACCGGGGTGCGCACACCTTGGCTGGGTTGCGCACCTTTTGTGCGCTCCAAGGTGCGCACGAAGTCGGAGCTCGGTTTGCCCCGGGTGCGCACCTTCGCCAGGGTGCGCACCTTGATGCGCACGCCTTGGCTGGGCTGCGCACCTTGGTGGGCGCCATGGTGCGCACCTTTCGTGCGCTCCAAGGTGCGCACGAAGTCGGAGCTCGGTTTGCCCCGGGTGCGCACCTTGGTGGGCGCCATGGTGCACTCCGAGGTGCCCAAGATTGGTGCGCACCAAGGAGCGCTCCGAAGTGCGCTCCAAGGTGCGCGCGAAGTCGAAAGTTGGGTTAATTGTCCGGTTTGCCTCGGGTGCGCACCTTGCGTGCACCTTCGCCAGGGTGGGCGCCTTGGTGCGCACACCTTGGCTGGGCTGCGCACACCTTGGCACCCGCGTTTCCTTCATTTTAAATTTTTTTTTTTTACAATCTCTCAAGTGGGAAATTCTATAATCTCAACTTTTTTTGCCTTTTCAGGAAACTTTTGAATGGAGCGCATCATTGGTGCGCTCCGAAGTGTGCTCCAAAGCTCTCTCCAGCTGCGTGCACCTGCCCCGGCCGCGCACCCGGCCCCGCCCAGCTTCGCTCACCTGTCCCGGGCGTCTGGTGCGGAACCTTAGAGTAAGAAACATCACCGTGCACCTTGGCCAACGTGCGCGACTCGACCGAGCGCGCACTGGCCGAGGTGCACACCGATTTCACCTGGGTGCGCGCGCAGCACCTCGGGCGCACCGGGGTGCGCGCACAACGCCCGGGTTGCACCGTGGCCTGTGTGCTCGGGGTGCCTCGGGTGCGCGCTCGGTGTCGCCCCCGCGCGCGCGGTAGTGCGGGCAGCGCACCCCGGCCCGGCCCGGCCCCGACGAGAACGCAAACGGGCAAAAGGTTTATTCAAATAGCATTGCGACGCCCGGCGAAAAACTAAAAAAGGGTGCAACACCGGGACTTCCCGGGAGGTCACCCATCCCAGTACTACTCCGGCCCAAGCGCGCTTAACTGCGGAGTTCTGATGGGATCCGGTGCACTAATGCTGGTATGATCGCACCCGTTATGAGCTTGTCGCAGTGTGTACTTAGCAAACCGCGACCCACGTGCGAATCCACCCCGGCCACCCACCCCCGTCGAGGTGCACACCCTCCCTCGCGAAGTGCGCCCCGTTCGCCAAGTGTGAGCCCTGCCCGGGTGCGCGCACCTTGCTAGGGCGTCGGGTGTGCACCCGGCCCGGCCTACGTGCGTGCACCTGGAGGGGGCGTCGTGTGCGTGCAGTGTCCCGTCTGCAACGCGGTGCCCACACACCACCTCGGGCGCAACGACCTGCGCTCACATGTGGGCCGAGTGCACCTTGGTGCATGTTCGGGGCGCCTCGGGTGCACGCTCGATCTTGCCCCGGTGCACCAAGGCGCTCGGTTTGCCCCGGGTGCGCACTTGGTGCAAGGTGGGCACCCAAAATAGGGATCAAGCACCAAAACACAAGTTTCGGGATGCAAAATGGGACCCAAGGACCACAAATGCGTTCCAAGACCCATGATGGGTCCACGAGAACAAAAATGTGTTCCGAGACTTAATAAACAAATATTGGGTTTTAGGAGAAGAAACATGCTCTGATGCCCAAAACGAGAATCGACCCCGAAAAGGCCACAGGCCAAAAGTGGGATGCGAGACAAAAAAAAATGGGACCCGAGGACCAAAATTGGGTTCCCAGGTCGAAGACAGGGCAACCGGACAAGAAACGACCTCTAAGGCTCGAAATGAGTCCCGACGACTAAAACTTGACAAGAAGCACCCATCAGGCACCCAACTCGACACCCATGGGATGCCGACCCACCCGGGCTTCCACCTAGCACACCTTGGCACCCACCCACCCTCGCACCCAACCTCGCACCCAACTTAGCACCTTTGAACCCACATTGGCACTCACCCTGACCCTGGCACCTTGGAACCCACATTGGCACTCACCTTGACCCTGGCACCCACCTTTGCACTCACCTTGGGACCCACCCTGGCTCCCACCTCGGCACCCACCCAGACACCCACCTTGGTTCCTTGGCACCCACCTTGGATCCTTGGCACCCACCCCGACACCCACCTTGGCACGCAACTTGGCTACTTGCCACCCACCTTGGCTCCTTGACGCCCACCCCGACAACCACCCCGTGACCTACCCTGGCTAGGGTTGGTGCACACCCACCCTGGTGCCCACCTTGGCACCCACCCTATGACCCACCTTGGCACGCACCTTAGTACCCACCCCGTTACCCACCCTAGGACCCACCCCGTGACCCACCTTGGCCAGGGTGGGTGCACCCACCCTGGTGCCCACCTTGGCACCCACCCATCCTAGCACCCAGCCTGTGACCGGGCTTGGAACCCAACCTTGCACCCGCACCCGTCTTGGCCAGTGTGGGTGCGCACCCATCCTGGCACCCACGTTGTGACACACCCTTTAACCCACGCACCCTAGCACCCACGTTGGCACCCACCTTGGAACCCAACCTAGCAACTTGGCACCCACCCCGTGACCCACCTTGGCATCCACCATAGCAGTCGCCGACTTGGCACCCACCTCGGCACCCACCTTGACACTTGTGGACCCACCTTGCCACTCACCCTAGCATCGACCCATCCTAGCACCCACCCTGGCACCTTTGCACCCTAGCACTCACCCATCCTAGCACCTAACCTGTGACCCACCTTGACACTCACCCTCGCACCCACCTTGGAACCCAACCTAGCACCCACCCACCCTGACACCAACCCTAGCACCTACCCACCCTTGCACCCACCCTGTGACCCATCTTGGCACCCACCCATCCTACCACTCAACCTATCACCCACCTTCTCACCCACCTTGGCATCCACCTTAGCACCCACCCACACTGGCACCTTGGCACCCACCTCGGGCAAGGTGGGTGCACACCCACCCTGGCACCCAATTTAGAACCCACCGAGCATGTTACCCACCTTGGCACCCACATTGCAGCCCACCCTAGTACCCACCCTATGACCCACATTGGCATCCACACCCTAGCACCCAGGCACCTCGACACCCGCCTTGACACCCACCCTAGCACTGAACCTGTGACCCACCTTGGAACTCACCCTAGAACCCACCCACCCTGTGAACCACCTTGGCATCCACCTTAGCACCCACCCACCTTGGCACCCACTCTAGCACTCACCCATCCTAACACCCAACTTGTTACCCACCTTGGCACCCGCCCTCGCGTCCACCTTGAAACCCACCCTAGCACCCACCCACGCAGGAGCCCACCTTGGCACCCAACCTAACACCCACGCATCCTGGCACCCAACTTGTGACCCACCTTGGAACCCACCCTAGTACCCACCTTTGAACCCACTATATCACCAACCCACCTTGGCACCCACCCTATGACCCTCTTTGGAATCCACCCTAGCACGCACCCACCCTGGCACCCACCATGGAGCGCACCCTAGCACCCACCCACCTCGGCACGCACCTCAACACCCACCTTGGTGTGCGCACTGCGCCAACCTCTCAAAGACCCTATGTGGTGCGCTCCAAAGTGTACACCTTTGGTGCGCTCCAAGGTGCGCACCTTTGGTGCACACCGAGGTGCACACCAAAGTGTGCACCGAGGTGAGCACCAAAGTGCACTCCAGGGTGCACACCAAGGCGTGCACCTTTGGTGCGGTCAATGCAAACGAATTCGGAAGTTGGGGTCGATGTCCTAATCGCTGCTGCAGACTACACGTATGAGAATCGGACAAATAGCTTTATATAGGGGAGGTGTTGCGTTTGATGGGTCGACTCCCCTGGTTGTGTGCACTGCACCAACTTCAAAGACCCTGTCTTGTTTAAGAAGTCAAAAGTTGGGGTGGATGTCCTAATCATTGCTGCAGTCTACGCATGTATGAGAATCAGACAAATAGCTTATATAGGGGAGGTGTTGCATTCGGTGGGTTGACTCCCCTGGTTGTGCGCACTGCGCCAACCTCAAAGACCCCGCATAGCAGAAGAAGTCGGAAGTCGGATTTTGGTGAGCACCAAGGCGTGCACCTTTGGTGCGGTCAACGCAGACGAATTCAGAAGTTGGGGTGGATGTCCTAATCGTTGTTGCAGGCTACACATGTATGAGAATCAGACAAATAGCTTATATAGGGGAGGTGTTGGGTTTGATGGGTCAACTCCCTTGGTTGTGCGCATTACGCCAACCTCAAAGACCTTGTTTTCGTTAAGAAGTCAAAAGTTGGGGTCAATGTCCTAATGGCTCCTGCAGGCTACACATGTATGAGAATCGGACAAATAGCTTATATAGGGGAGGTGTTGGGTTTGATGGGTCGACTCCCCTGGTTGTGCGCATTACGTCAACCTCAAAGACCTTGTTTTCGTTAAGAAGTCAAAAGTTGGGGTCGATGTCCTAATTGCTCCTGTAGACTACACATGTATGAGAATCAGACAAATAGCTTATATAGGGGAGGTGTTGGGTTTGATGGGTTGACTCCCCTAGTTGTTCGCATTACACCAACCTCAAAGACCTTGTTTTCGTTTAGAAGCCGAAAGTTGGGGTCGATGTCCTAATTGCTCCTGCAGGCTACGCATGTATGAGAATCAGACAAATAGCTTATATAGGGGAGGTGTTGGGTTTGATGGGTCGACTCCCCTGGTTGTGCGCATTGCGCCAACCTCAAAGACCCTGCATTGCGGATGAAGTCGAAAGTCAGAGTTTGGTGTGCTACAAGGTGTGGTCGAAGGTGCTCACCTAGGTGTGCACCTTTGGAGCACAGGAAAAGTGCCCTCCAAAAGTGCGCACCTTTGGAGTGCACAAAAGTGCCCTCCAAAAGTGCGCACCTTTGGAGCGCAGAAAAGTGCCCTCCAAAAAGTGCCCTCCAAAAGTGCGCACCTTTGGAGCGCAGAAAAGTGCCCTCCAAAAAGTGCCCTCCAAAAGTGCGCACCTTTGGAGCGCAGAAAAGTGCCCTCCAAAAAGTGCCCTCCAAAAGTGCGCACCTTTGGAGCGCAGAAAAGTGCCCTCCAAAAAGTGCCCTCCAAAAGTGCGCACCTTTGGAGCGCAGAAAAGTGCCCTCCAAAAAGTGCCCTCCAAAAGTGCGCACCTTTGGAGCGCAGAAAAGTGCCCTCCAAAAAGTGCCCTCCAAAAGTGCGCACCTTTGGAGCGCAGAAAAGTGCCCTCCAAAAAGTGCCCTCCAAAAGTGCGCACCTTTGGAGCGCAGAAAAGTGCCCTCCAAAAAGTGCCCTCCAAAAGTGCGCACCTTTGGAGCGCAGAAAAGTGCCCTCCAAAAAGTGCCCTCCAAAAGTGCGCACCTTTGGAGCGCAGAAAAGTGCCCTCCAAAAGTGCGCACTTTTGGTGCGCACCAAGGCGCTGGTTCGGTCGTTGCAGGCGAGTTCGGAAGTTGGGGTCGATGACCTGAGCGGAGGTGCAAACTACACAGGTGTCGGAATCGGACAAATAGCTTATATAGGGGAGGTGTATGCTTCGATGGGTCGACTCCCCAGGTTGAGCGCACCGCGCCAACCTCAAAGACCCTACGGTATGGATGAAGTCGGAAGTTGGGTCCGATGACCGATTCGATTAGTAGGTATGCTCATGAGGTCGGAATTTGGGTCCGATGACCTGCCATGTGCAGGAAGGCGAATGTTGACACTGTGCGTTGCAAGGTGCACACCAAGGCGCTGGTGCGGTCTTTTTAGTCGAGTTCGGAAGTTGGGGTCGATGTCCTGATCGGAGGTGCAAGCTACACAGGTGTGGGAATCGGACAAATAGCTTATATAGGGGAGGTGTATGCTTCGTTGGGTCGACTCCCCGGGTTGAGCGCACCGCGCCAACCTCAAAGACCCTACGGTATGGATGAAGTCGGAAGTTGGGTCCGATGACCGATTCGATATGTAGGCATACTCGCGAGGTCGGAATTTGGGTCCGATGACCTGCCACGTGCAGGAAGGCGAATGTTGGCACTGTGCGTTGCAAGGTGCGCACCAAGGCGCTGGTTCGGTCGTTGGAGGCGAGTTCGGAAGTTGGGGTCGATGTCTTGATCGGAGGTGCAAACTACACAGGTGTGGGAATCGGACAAATAGCTTATATAGGGGAGGTGTATGCTTCGTTGGGTCGACTCCCCGGGTTGAGCGCACCGCGCCAACCTCAAAGACCCTACGGTATGGATGAAGTCGGAAGTTGGGTCCGATGACCGATTCGATATGTAGGCATACTCGCGAGGTCGGAATTTGGGTCCGATGACCTGCCATGTGCAGGAAGGCGAATGTTGGGACTGTGCGTCGCAAGGTGCGCACCAAGGCGCTGGTGCCGTCGTTGCAGTCGAGTTCGGAAGTTGGGGTCGATGTCCTGGTCAGAGGTGCAAACTACACAGGTGTGGGAATCGGACAAATAGCTTATATAGGGGAGGTGTATGCTTCGATGGGTCGACTCCCTGGGTTGAGCGCACCGCGCCAACCTCAAAGACCCTACAGTATGGATGAAGTCGGAAGTTGGGTCCGATGACCGATTCGATACGTAGGCATATTGGCGAGGTCTGAATTTGTGTCCGATGACCTGCCATGCGCAGGAAGGCGGAATTTGGGTCCGATGACCGAGTTGATGGCGTGCCATGCGCAGAAAGGCGGAATTTGGGTCCGATGACCGAGTTGATGTTGATGGCCCGCCATGCACAGGAAGGCGGAATTTGGGTCCGATGACCGATTTGAAGGCGTGCCATACGCAAAAAGGCGGAGTTTGGGTCCGATGACCGAGTTGATATTGATGGCCCGCCATGCGCAGGAAGGCGGAATTTGGGTCCGATGACCTGACATACGCATGGAGTCCGACTCGGGGGCCGATGTTCGATTCGATGACTTGCATTGTGGGTAAAGTCGGAAGTTGTGGTCTTTGACCCGATTCGATGACCAGACTTCGGCTGCTTGAGAATCGGACAAATAACTTATATAGGGGAGGTAGTGTTCTCGAGCATCCTCCCCCCGTGCCCGTTTATGTCGATTGATGCTGGTGCTCGACTGGTTGGAGCGCTCGGATGCAAAAATCTTGCACCAGGATTTATCGATTGTGATGGACACGGCAAGTCTCCTGATTGCTATGCAGGAGCTCATCGTGAATCTCTATGCGGCCTTGGTATGGACTCGACCTGCGGAATGGTTCGGCAATGGTAGTCGCTCCAACACGTCCTTGCAATGGCCACAGAGGTGATTCGACTAGAGCTCCAGTCTAGCTTTTGGGTTGCTTGGCGGACTGGTATAGCCGCGATCGAGTTCCGGCCATGAACGTTTTAGATAGCTCTTGGGCTTTCTGGGACGGAAGTCGGAAGTTTGGGCTGTTGTCCGATTTGATGACCATTCTTCGGATGTGTGAGAATCGGACAAATAACTTATATAGGGGACTGTGTTGTCTCACGCAGCCCCCTCCGTGCCCCTCTATCTCGACCGATGTTGGTGCTTGAAAGGGTTGGGATCGCTCGGATTTATAAACGTGCACCACCATTTGTCGAGTGTGAGGGACGCGGCAGGTCTCCTAAATGCTATGCGGGCGCTCTCTGAGAATCTCTATCCGGCCTCGACACAGACTAGTCTTGCTGAATGGTTTGGCACTGGTAGTCGATCCAACACGTCGTTGTTGTGGCCGCCTAGGCGATTCGATTCGAGCCCCCGTCTAGCTTTTGGGTTGCTTGGCGGATTTTGCCCTATCCGCAAGTGAGCTCGGTCCCTAAACGTTCGAGAAACCCGATTGCTATGCGCCGACTCTCTTTCTTGCGAGCCTCCATCTAGCTTTTGGGTCTCTACGGAACGGAAGTCGGAATTTGGGACCGTTGTTTGATTCGACGAGGCAGACTACGGTTGTGCGAGAATCGGACAAATAACTTATATAGGGGAGGTGTTGACTGGAGCATTCTCCCCCGTGCCCCTCTAACTCGACCAATGCTGGCGCTCGAACGGTGGTAGCGCTCGGATTTTCATTGAGCGCCAGCATTGGTCGATTTAGAGGGGCATGCGAGATTCCCGAATGCTATGCGAGGGCTCTAACGGAAATGTCTATTGGTTTCGGTATGGATGCAATTGCGAGTGGTTCGGCAAAGGTAGTCGTTCCGATGCGTCCATGTCGTGGCCAAATCGATAATTCGATTTGAGCCCTCGTATAGCATTTGGGTCTCTCGATGTGATTCCGCATTCCAGTCCCTTTGGGCACTGCTTGAGCCGCATCCCAGGGGGTTCCCTTCCCAATAATCTGCCTCGCAACCCGATTGCTATGCGGTGAGGCTCCTCGGCCGCCTCGGAACTATCTGTGTATCAGACGCATCGCGGGATAAGGGGTTGGCAACGGTAGTCGCCCCAAGCGCGTCCGATGCTTGGACCATTCCGAGGCGGCCCTGAAGCCTCTTCCGTCTAGCCGTTGGGTCCTTCTCGCCGCATCCCTCGCCTCGCACCCCGATTGCTATGCGGTGAGGCTCCTCGGCCGCCTCGGAACTATCTGTGTATCGGACGCGTCGCGGGATAAGGGGTTGTCACTGGTAGTCGCCCCAAGCGCGTCCGATGCTTGGACCATTCCGAGGCGGCCCTGAAGCCTCTTCCGTCTAGCCGTTGGGTCCTTCTCGCCGCATCCCTCGCCTCGCACCCCGATTGCTATGCGGTGAGGCTCCTCGGCCGCCTCGGAACTATCTGTGTATCGGACGCGTCGCGGGATAAGGGGTTGTCATTGGTAGTCGCCCCAAGCGCGTCCGATGCTTGGACCATTCCGAGGCGGCCCTGAAGCCTCTTCCGTCTAGCCGTTGGGTCCTTCTCGCCGCATCCCTCGCCTCGCACCCCGATTGCTATGCGGTGAGGCTCCTCGGCCGCCTCGGAACTATCTGTGTATCGGACGCGTCGCGGGATAAGGGGTTGTCACTGGTAGTCGCCCCAAGCGCGTCCGATGCTTGGACCATTCCGAGGCGGCCCTGAAGCCTCTTCCGTCTAGCCGTTGGGTCCTTCTCGCCGCATCCCTCGCCTCGCACCCCGATTGCTATGCGGTGAGGCTCCTCGGCCGCCTCGGAACTATCTGTGTATCGGACGCGTCGCGGGATAAGGGGTTGTCACTGGTAGTCGCCCCAAGCGCGTTCGATGCTTGGACCATTCCGAGGCGGCCCTGAAGCCTCTTCCGTCTAGCCGTTGGGTCCTTCTCGCCGCATCCCTCGCCTCGCACCCCGATTGCTATGCGGTGAGGCTCCTCGGCCGCCTTGGAACTATCTGTGTATCGGACGCGTCGCGGGATAAGGGGTTGTCACTGGTAGTCGCCCCAAGCGCGTCCGATGCTTGGACCATTCCGAGGCGGACCCGAAGCCTCTTCCGTCTAGCCGTTGGGTCCTTCTCGCCGCATCCTTCGCCTCGCACCCCGATTGCTATGCGGTGAGGCTCCTCGGCCGCCTCGGAACTATCTGTGTATCGGACGCGTCGCGGGATAAGGGGTTGTCACTGGTAGTCGCCCCAAGCGCGTTCGATGCTTGGACCATTCCGAGGCGGACCCGAAGCCTCTTCCGTCTAGCCGTTGGGTCCTTCTTGCCGCATCCCTCGCCTCGCACCCCGATTGCTATGCGGTGAGGCTCCTCGGCCGCCTTGGAACTATCTGTGTATCGGACGCGTCGCGGGATAAGGGGTTGTCACTGGTAGTCGCCCCAAGCGCGTCCGATGCTTGGACCATTCCGAGGCGGACCCGAAGCCTCTTCCGTCTAGCCGTTGGGTCCTTCTCGCCGCATCCCTCGCCTCGCACCCCGATTGCTATGCGGTGAGGCTCCTCGGCCGCCTTGGAACTATCTGTGTATCGGACGCGTCGCGGGATAAGGGGTTGTCACTGGTAGTCGCCCCAAGCGCGTCCGATGCTTGGACCATTCCGAGGCGGACCCGAAGCCTCTTCCGTCTAGCCGTTGGGTCCTTCTCGCCGCATCCCTCGCCTCGCACCCCGATTGCTATGCGGTGAGGCTCCTCGGCCGCCTTGGAACTATCTGTGTATCGGACGCGTCGCGGGATAAGGGGTTGTCACTGGTAGTCGCCCCAAGCGCGTCCGATGCTTGGACCATTCCGAGGCGGCCCCGAAGCCTCTTCCGTCTAGCCGTTGGGTCCTTCTCGCCGCATCCCTCGCCTCGCACCCCGATTGCTATGCGGTGAGGCTCCTCGGCCGCCTTGGAACTATCTGTGTATCGGACGCGTCGCGGGATAAGGGGTTGTCACTGGTAGTCGCCCCAAGCGCGTCCGATGCTTGGACCATTCCGAGGCGGCCCCGAAGCCTCTTCCGTGTAGCCGTTGGGTCCTTCTCGCCGCATCCCTCGCCTCGCACCCCGATTGCTATGCGGTGAGGCTCCTCGGCCGCCTTGGAACTATCTGTGTATCGGACGCGTCGCGGGATAAGGGGTTGTCACTGGTAGTCGCCCCAAGCGCGTCCGATGCTTGGACCATTCCGAGGCGGACCTGAAGCCTCTTCCCTCTAGCCGTTGGGGCTTTCTCGCCGCATCCCTCGCCTCGCACCCTGATTGCTATGCTGTGAGGCTCCTCGGCCGCCTTGGAACTATCTGTGTATCGGACGCATCGCGGGATAAGGGGTTGGCAGTGGTAGTCGCCCCAAGCGCATCCGATGCTTGGACCATTCCGAGGCGGCCCTGCAGCCTCTTCCGTCTAGCCGTTGGGACCATCTCGCCGCATCCCCCACCTCGCACCACGATTGCTATGCGGTGAGGCTCCTTGGCCGCCTCGGAACTATCTGTGTATCGGACGCATCGCGGGATAAGGGGTTGTCACTGGTAGTCGCCCCAAGCGCGTCCGATGCTTGGACTATTCCGAGGCGGCCCTGCAGCCTCTTCCGTCTAGCCGTTGGGGCCATCTCGCTGCATCCCCCACCTCCTCGGCCGCCTCGGAACTATCTGTGTATCGGACGCATCGCGGGATAAGGGGTTGGCAGTGGTAGTCGCCCCAAGCGCGTCCGATGCTTGGACTATTCCGAGGCAGCCCTGCAGCCTCTTCCGTCTAGCCTTTGGGGCCATCTCGCCGCATCCCTCGCCTCGCACCCCGATTGCTATGCGGTGAGGCTCCTCGGCCGCCTGGGAACTATCTTCGTATCGGACGCATCGCGGGATAAGGGGTTGTCACTGGTAGTCGCCCCAAGCGCGTCCGATGCTTGGACTATTCCGAGGCGGCCCTGTGGCCTCTTCCGTCTAGCCGTTGGGGCCATCTCGCCGCATCCCCCACCTCGCACCCCGATTGCTATGCGGTGAGGCTCTTCGGCCGCCTTGGAACTATCTTCGTATCGGACGCATCGCGGGATAAGGGGTTGTCACTGGTAGTGGCCCCAAGCGCGTCCGATGCTTGGACTATTCCGAGGCGGCCCTGCAGCCTCTTCCGTCTAGCCGTTGGGGCCATCTCGCCGCATCCCCCACCTCGCACCCCGATTGCTATGCGGTGAGGCTCCTCGGCCGCCTTGGAACTATCTTCGTATCGGACGCATCGCGGGATAAGGGGTTGTCACTGGTAGTCGCCCCAAGCGCGTCCGATGCTTGGACTATTCCGACGCGGCCCTGTGGCCTCTTCCGTCTAGCCGTTGGGGCCATCTCGCCGCATCCCCCACCTCGCACCCCGATTGCTATGCGGTGAGGCTCCTCAGCCGCCTTGGAACCATCTTCGTATCGGACGCATCGCGGGATAGGGGGCTGTCACTGGTAGTCGCCCCAAGCGTGTCCGATGCTTGGACCATTCCTAGGCGGCCCTGAAGCCTCTTCCGTCTAGCCGTTGGGGCCTTCCCGCCCCATCCCTCGCCTCGCACCCCCGATTGCTATGCGGTGAGGCTCCTCGGCCGCCTTGGAACCATCTGTGTATCGGACGCATCGCGGGATAAGGGGTTGGCACTGGCAGTCGCCCCAAGCGCGTCCGATGCTTGGACCATTCCGAGGTGGCCCTGAAGCCTCTTCCGTCTAGCCGTTGGGGCCTTCCCGCCCCATCCCTCGCCTCGCACCCCGATTGATATGCGGTGAGGCTCCTCGGCCGCCTTGGAACTATCTGTGTATCGGACGCATCGCGGGATAAGGGGTTGGCACTGGTAGTCGTCCCAATCGCATCCGATGCTTGGACCATTCCGAGGCGGCCCTGCAGCCTCTTCCGTTTAGCCGTCGGGGCCTTCCCGCCGCATCCCTCGCCTCGCATCCCGATTCCTATGCGGTGAGTCTTCTCGGCCGCCGCGGAACTATACCTGTTATTGCTACTGCATCCTTCGGCTGGTAACCTCCTCTGCCGCCTTGGAACGTTCTCTTTGTCGGACGCGTCGCGGGATAAGGGGTTGGCACTGGTAGTCGCCCCAAGCGCGCCCGATGCATAGACCGCTCCGAGTCGACCTTGCTTTCAGCCTCTCACATGCATAGACCTCTCTGAGTCGACCCTGCAGCCTCTCACGTTTAGCCTTTGGAATCTCGCCTCACAACATGATTGCTATCCTTGATGCATCCCTTGCCTCGAGCCCTGATTGCTTTCTTGGCTGCATCCCTCCTCTCCTCACAGCCCGGTTGTCATCACTGCTTCATCCGTCGCTTCATGCATTCTGGCTGCTGGGCCCT
>NW_026729047.1:77500-102500 GCF_030272615.1 Cryptomeria japonica | reverse complement strand
GGCACCATGCAGTGCACGAAGTCGGAGCCCGGATTGCCCCGGGCGCGCACCTCCGCCAGGGTGGGCACCTTGGTGCGCACAACTTGCCTGGGCTGCGCACCAGGAAGGGCTCAAGATGGCACCCGCGTTCCGTTTTTTTCACTATCTTTCAGAACGGAAATTTTAAAATCTCGTTTTTTTTTGCCTTTTCTGGAAATTAGTGAAGGCAGCGCATCAAAGGTGCGCAACGCTGGTGCGAACCTGGGAGCGCTCCGATGTGTGCTCCAAGGTGCGGCGTGCACGAAGTCGGACCCCGGTTTGCCCCGGGTGCGCACCTCGCGTGCACCTTGGTGCGCACACCTTGGCTGGGTTGCGCGCCCTGGTGGGCACCATGGTGCGCACCAAGGAGCGCTCCGAAGTGTGCTCCAAGGTGCGGCGTGCACGAAGTCGGAGCCCGGTTTGCCCCGGGTGCGCACCTCGCGTGCACCTTCGCCGCGGTGGGCACCATGGCGTGCACGAAGTCGGAGCCCGGTTTGCCCCGGGTGCGCACCTCGCGTGCACCTTCGCCGGGGTGGGCACCTTGGTGTGCAGACCTTGGCTGGGTTGCGCGCCCTGGTGGGCACCATGGTGCGCACCAAGGAGCGCTCCGAAGTGTGCTCCAAGGTGCGGCCTGCACGAAGTCGGAGCCCGGTTTGCCCCGGGTGTGCACCTCGGGTGGGCACCTTGGTGCGCATGCCTTGCCTGGGCTGCGCACCAGGGCGGGCTCAAGATGGCACCCGCGTTCCTTTTTTTTCACTATCTTTCAAAACGGAAATTTTAAAATCTCATTTTTTTTTGCCTTTTTCTGGAAATTAGTGAAGGCAGCGCATCAAAGGTGCGCACCTCGCTGCCCACCACGGTGCGCAACGCCGGTGGGCACCCGGGAGTGCTTCGAAGTGTGCTCCAAGGTGCTGCGTGCACGTTGTCGGAGCCCGGTTTGCCCCGGGTGCGCACCTCGCGTGCACCTTCGTCGGGGTGGGCACCTTGGCTGGGTTTGCCCCGGCTGCGCTCCGAAGCGGGGTTATTGGAGCGCCGCCTCTTTTTTTGTCGGAGCGTTTGGTGGGGTTTCTCGCATTGGCTCTTCCGAGGCCCGGTTGCCACCCTGGCGCGCACGAAGTCGGAAGTAGGGTTAATTGCCCGGGTGCGCACCTTTGCCAGGGTGGGCACCTTACCTGGGCTGCGCACCAGGGCGGGCTCAAGATGGCACGCGCGTTCCGTTTTTTTCACTATCTTTCAAAACGGAAATTTTAAAATCTCCTTTTTTTTTTGCCTTTTCTGGAAATTAGTGAAGGCAGCGCATCAAAGGTGCGCACCTCGCTGCCCACCTTGGTGTGCTCTGAGGTGCGCACCCGGGAGCGCTACGAAGTGTGCTCCAAGGTGCGGCGTGCACGTTGTCGGAGCCCGGTTTGCCCCGGGTGCGCACCTCGCCTGCACCTTGGCCGGGGTGGGCACCTTGGCTGGGTTTGCCCAGGGTGCGCTCCGAAGCGGGGTTACTGGAGCGCCCCCTCTTTTTTTGTCAGAGCGTTTGGTGGGGTTTCTCGCATTGGCTCTTCCCAGGCCCGGTTGTTGGGTGCGCTCCCACCCTGGCGCGCGCGAAGTTGGAAGTTGGGTTAATTGCCCGGGCGCGCACCTTCGCCAGGGTGGGCACCTTGGTGCGCACACCTTGGCTGGGCTGCGCACCAGGGCGGGCTCAAGATGGCACCAGCATTCCCTTTTTCTCACTATCTTTCAAAACGGAAATTTTAAAATCTCGTTTTTTTTTTGCCTTTTATGGAAATTAGTGAAGGCATCGCATCAAAGGTGCGCACCTCGCTGCCCACCTTGGTGTGCTCCGAGGTGCCCACCACGGTGCGCAACGCCGGTGCGAACCCGGGAGCGCCCCGATGTGTGCTCCAAGGTGCGGCGTGCACGAAGTCGGACCCCGGTTTGCCCCGGGTGCGCACCTCGCGTGCACCTTGGTGCGCACACCTTGGCTGGGTTGCGCGGCCTGGTGGGCACCATGGTGCGCACCAAGGAGCGCTCCGAAGTGTGCTCCAAGGTGCGGCGTGCACGAAGTCGGAGCCCGGTTTGCCCCGGGTACGCACCTCGCGTGCACCTTCGCCGGGGTGGGCACCTCGGCTGGGTTGCGCGCCCTGGTGCGCACCAAGGAGCGCTCCGAAGTGTGCTCCAAGGTGCGGCGTGCACGAAGTCGGAGCCCGGTTTGCCCCGGGTGCGCACCTCGCGTGCACCTTCGGCGGGGTTGCGCGCCCTGGTGGGCACCATGGTGCGCACCAAGGAGCGCTCCGAAGTGTGCTCCAAGGTGCGGCGTGCACGAAGTCGGAGCCCGGTTTGCCCCGGGTGCGCACCTCGCGTGCACCTTCGGCGGGGTTGCGCGCCCTGGTGGGCACCATGGTGCGCACCAAGGAGCGCTCCGAAGTGTGCTCCAAGGTGCGGCGTGCACGAAGTCGGAGCCCGGTTTGCCCCGGGTGCGCACCTCGCGTGCACCTTCGCCGCGGTGGGCACCATGGCGTGCACGAAGTCGGAGCCCGGTTTGCCCCGGGTGCGCACCTCGCGTGCACCTTCGCCGGGGTGGGCACCTCGGCTGGGTTGCGCGCCCTGGTGCGCACCAAGGAGCGCTCCGAAGTGTGCTCCAAGGTGCGGCGTGCACGAAGTCGGAGCCCGGTTTGCCCCGGGTGCGCACCTCGCGTGCACCTTCGCCAGGGTGGGCACCTCGGTGCGCACACCTTCTCAATGTTTTCTTGCCTTTTCTGGAAATTGGTGAAGGCAGCGCATCAAAGGTGCGCACCTCGGTGTGCTCCGAGGTGCGAACCCGAGAGCGCTCCGAGGTGCCCACGAAGTCGAAAGTCGGGTTAATTGCATTGTTTTCCCCGGGTGCGCTCCGAGGTGCGCAACATCGGCGCGCACCAAGGAGGGCTCCGAAGTGTGCTCCAAGGTGCGCACGATGGCGTGCACCTCTGGTGCGCACGATTCGGAGCTCGGTTTGACCGGGGTGCGCACACCTTGGCTGGGTTGCGCACCTTTTGTGCGCTCCAAGGTGCGCACGAAGTCGGAGCTCGGTTTGCCCCGGGTGCGCACCTTCGCCAGGGTGCGCACCTTGATGCGCACGCCTTGGCTGGGCTGCGCACCTTGGTGGGCGCCATGGTGCGCACCTTTCGTGCGCTCCAAGGTGCGCACGAAGTCGGAGCTCGGTTTGCCCCGGGTGCGCACCTTGGTGGGCGCCATGGTGCACTCCGAGGTGCCCAAGATTGGTGCGCACCAAGGAGCGCTCCGAAGTGCGCTCCAAGGTGCGCGCGAAGTCGAAAGTTGGGTTAATTGTCCGGTTTGCCTCGGGTGCGCACCTTGCGTGCACCTTCGCCAGGGTGGGCGCCTTGGTGCGCACACCTTGGCTGGGCTGCGCACACCTTGGCACCCGCGTTTCCTTCATTTTAAATTTTTTTTTTTTACAATCTCTCAAGTGGGAAATTCTATAATCTCAACTTTTTTTGCCTTTTCAGGAAACTTTTGAATGGAGCGCATCATTGGTGCGCTCCGAAGTGTGCTCCAAAGCTCTCTCCAGCTGCGTGCACCTGCCCCGGCCGCGCACCCGGCCCCGCCCAGCTTCGCTCACCTGTCCCGGGCGTCTGGTGCGGAACCTTAGAGTAAGAAACATCACCGTGCACCTTGGCCAACGTGCGCGACTCGACCGAGCGCGCACTGGCCGAGGTGCACACCGATTTCACCTGGGTGCGCGCGCAGCACCTCGGGCGCACCGGGGTGCGCGCACAACGCCCGGGTTGCACCGTGGCCTGTGTGCTCGGGGCGCCTCGGGTGCGCGCTCGGTGTCGCCCCCGCGCGCGCGGTAGTGCGGGCAGCGCACCCCGGCCCGGCCCGGCCCCGACGAGAACGCAAACGGGCAAAAGGTTTATTCAAATAGCATTGCGATGCCCGGCGAAAAACTAAAAAAGGGTGCAACACCGGGACTTCCCGGGAGGTCACCCATCCCAGTACTACTCCGGCCCAAGCGCGCTTAACTGCGGAGTTCTGATGGGATCCGGTGCACTAACGCTGGTATGATCGCACCCGTTATGAGCTTGTCGCAGTGTGTACTTAGCAAACCGCGACCCACGTGCGAATCCACCCCGGCCACCCACCCCCGTCGAGGTGCACACCCTCCCTCGCGAAGTGCGCCCCGTTCGCCAAGTGTGAGCCCTGCCCGGGTGCGCGCACCTTGCTAGGGCGTCGGGTGTGCACCCGGCCCGGCCTACGTGCGTGCACCTGTAGGGGGCGTCGTGTGCGTGCAGTGTCCCGTCTGCAACGCGGTGCCCACACACCACCTCGGGCGCAACGACCTGCGCTCACATGTGGGCCGAGTGCACCTTGGTGCATGTTCGGGGCGCCTCGGGTGCACGCTCGATCTTGCCCCGGTGCACCAAGGCGCTCGGTTTGCCCCGGGTGCGCACTTGGTGCAAGGTGGGCACCCAAAATAGGGATCAAGCACCAAAACACAAGTTTCGGGATGCAAAATGGGACCCAAGGACCACAAATGCGTTCCAAGACCCATGATGGGTCCACGAGAACAAAAATGTGTTCCGAGACTTAATAAACAAATATTGGGTTTTAGGAGAAGAAACATGCTCTGATGCCCAAAACGAGAATCGACCCCGAAAAGGCCACAGGCCAAAAGTGGGATGCGAGACAAAAAAAAATGGGACCCGAGGACCAAAATTGGGTTCCCAGGTCGAAGACAGGGCAACCGGACAAGAAACGACCTCTAAGGCTCGAAATGAGTCCCGACGACTAAAACTTGACAAGAAGCACCCATCAGGCACCCAACTCGACACCCATGGGATGCCGACCCACCCGGGCTTCCACCTAGCACACCTTGGCACCCACCCACCCTCGCACCCAACCTCGCACCCAACTTAGCACCTTTGAACCCACATTGGCACTCACCCTGACCCTGGCACCTTGGAACCCACATTGGCACTCACCTTGACCCTGGCACCCACCTTTGCACTCACCTTGGGACCCACCCTGGCTCCCACCTCGGCACCCACCCAGACACCCACCTTGGTTCCTTGGCACCCACCTTGGATCCTTGGCACCCACCCCGACACCCACCTTGGCACGCAACTTGGCTACTTGCCACCCACCTTGGCTCCTTGACGCCCACCCCGACAACCACCCCGTGACCTACCCTGGCTAGGGTTGGTGCACACCCACCCTGGTGCCCACCTTGGCACCCACCCTATGACCCACCTTGGCACGCACCTTAGTACCCACCCCGTTACCCACCCTAGGACCCACCCCGTGACCCACCTTGGCCAGGGTGGGTGCCTTGGTGCGCACAACTTGCCTGGGCTGCACACCAGGGCGGGCTCAAGATGGCACCCGCGTTCCGTTTTTTTCACTATCTTTCAAAACGGAAATTTTAAAATCTCATTTTTTTCTTTTTTTTGCCTTTTCTGGAAATTAGTGAAGGCAGCGCATCAAAGGTGCGCAATGCTGGTGCGAACCCGGGAGCGCTCCGATGTGTGCTCCAAGGTGCGGCGTGCACGAAGTCCGAGCCCGGTTTGCCCCGGGTGCGCACCTCGCGTGCACCTTCGCCGGGGTGAGCACCTTGGCTGGGTTGCGCGCCCTGGTGCGTACCAAGGAGCGCTCTGAAGTGTGCTCCAAGGTGCGGCGTGCACGAAGTCGGAGCCCGGTTTGCCCCGGGTGTGCACCTCGGGTGCGCACCTCGCGTGCACCTTCGCTGCGGTGGGCACCTTGGCTGGGTTGCGCGCCTTGGTGGGCACCATGCAGTGCACGAAGTCGGAGCCCGGTTTGCCCCGGGCGCGCACCTCCGCCAGGGTGGGCACCTTGGTGCGCACAACTTGCCTGGGCTGCGCATCAGGAAGGGCTCAAGATGGCACCCGCGTTCCGTTTTTTTCACTATCTTTCAGAACGGAAATTTTAAAATATCGTTTTTTTTTGCCTTTTCTGGAAATTAGTGAAGGCAGCGCATCAAAGGTGCGCAACGCTGGTGCGAACCTGGGAGCGCTCCGATGTGTGCTCCAAGGTGCGGCGTGCACGAAGTCGGAGCCCGGTTTGCCTCGGGTGCGCCCTGGTGGGCACCATGGTGCGCACCAAGGAGCGCTCCGAAGTGTGCTCCAAGGTGCGGCCTGCACGAAGTCGGAGCCCGGTTTGCCCCGGGTGTGCACCTCGGGTGGGCACCTTGGTGCGCATGCCTTGCCTGGGCTGCGCACCAGGGCGGGCTCAAGATGGCACCCGCGTTCCTTTTTTTTCACTATCTTTCAAAACGGAAATTTTAAAATCTCATTTTTTTTTGCCTTTTTCTGGAAATTAGTGAAGGCAGCGCATCAAAGGTGCGCACCTCGCTGCCCACCACGGTGCGCAACGCCGGTGGGCACCCGGGAGTGCTTCGAAGTGTGCTCCAAGGTGCTGCGTGCACGTTGTCGGAGCCCGGTTTGCCCCGGGTGCGCACCTCGCGTGCACCTTCGTCGGGGTGGGCACCTTGGCTTGGTTTGCCCCGGCTGCGCTCCGAAGCGGGGTTATTGGAGCGCCGCCTCTTTTTTTGTCGGAGCGTTTGGTGGGGTTTCTCGCATTGGCTCTTCCGAGGCCCGGTTGCCACCCTGGCGCGCACGAAGTCGGAAGTAGGGTTAATTGCCCGGGTGCGCACCTTTGCCAGGGTGGCACCTTACCTGGGCTGCGCACCAGGGCGGGCTCAAGATGGCACGCGCGTTCCGTTTTTTTCACTATCTTTCAAAACGGAAATTTTAAAATCTCCTTTTTTTTTTGCCTTTTCTGGAAATTAGTGAAGGCAGCGCATCAAAGGTGCGCACCTCGCTGCCCACCTTGGTGTGCTCTGAGGTGCGCACCCGGGAGCGCTACGAAGTGTGCTCCAAGGTGCGGCGTGCACGTTGTCGGAGCCCGGTTTGCCCCGGGTGCGCACCTCGCCTGCACCTTGGCCGGGGTGGGCACCTTGGCTGGGTTTGCCCAGGGTGCGCTCCGAAGCGGGGTTACTGGAGCGCCCCCTCTTTTTTTGTCAGAGAGTTTGGTGGGGTTTCTCGCATTGGCTCTTCCCAGGCCCGGTTGTTGGGTGCGCTCCCACCCTGGCGCGCGCGAAGTTGGAAGTTGGGTTAATTGCCCGGGCGCGCACCTTCGCCAGGGTGGGCACCTTGGTGCGCAAACCTTGGCTGGGCTGCGCACCAGGGCGGGCTCAAGATGGCACCAGCATTCCCTTTTTCTCACTATCTTTCAAAACGGAAATTTTAAAATCTCGTTTTTTTTTTGCCTTTTATGGAAATTAGTGAAGGCATCGCATCAAAGGTGCGCACCTCGCTGCCCACCTTGGTGTGCTCCGAGGTGCCCACCACGGTGCGCAACGCCGGTGCGAACCCGGGAGCGCCCCGATGTGTGCTCCAAGGTGCGGCGTGCACGAAGTCGGACCCCGGTTTGCCCCGGGTGCGCACCTCGCGTGCACCTTGGTGCGCACACCTTGGCTGGGTTGCGCGGCCTGGTGGGCACCATGGTGCGCACCAAGGAGCGCTCCGAAGTGTGCTCCAAGGTGCGGCGTGCACGAAGTCGGAGCCCGGTTTGCCCCGGGTGCGCACCTTCGCCGCGGTGGGCACCATGGCGTGCACGAAGTCGGAGCCCGGTTTGCCCCGGGTGCGCACCTCGCGTGCACCTTCGCCGGGGTGGGCACCTCGGCTGGGTTGCGCGCCCTGGTGCGCACCAAGGAGCGCTCTGAAGTGTGCTCCAAGGTGCGGCGTGCACGAAGTCGGAGCCCGGTTTGCCCCGGGTGTGCACCTCGGGTGCGCACCTCGCGTGCACCTTCGCTGCGGTGGGCACCTTGGCTGGGTTGCGCGCCTTGGTGGGCACCATGCAGTGCACGAAGTCGGAGCCCGGATTGCCCCGGGCGCGCACCTCCGCCAGGGTGGGCACCTTGGTGCGCACAACTTGCCTGGGCTGCGCACCAGGAAGGGCTCAAGATGGCACCCGCGTTCCGTTTTTTTCACTATCTTTCAGAACGGAAATTTTAAAATCTCGTTTTTTTTTGCCTTTTCTGGAAATTAGTGAAGGCAGCGCATCAAAGGTGCGCAACGCTGGTGCGAACCTGGGAGCGCTCCGATGTGTGCTCCAAGGTGCGGCGTGCACGAAGTCGGACCCCGGTTTGCCCCGGGTGCGCACCTCGCGTGCACCTTGGTGCGCACACCTTGGCTGGGTTGCGCGCCCTGGTGGGCACCATGGTGCGCACCAAGGAGCGCTCCGAAGTGTGCTCCAAGGTGCGGCGTGCACGAAGTCGGAGCCCGGTTTGCCCCGGGTGCGCACCTCGCGTGCACCTTCGCCGCGGTGGGCACCATGGCGTGCACGAAGTCGGAGCCCGGTTTGCCCCGGGTGCGCACCTCGCGTGCACCTTCGCCGGGGTGGGCACCTTGGTGTGCAGACCTTGGCTGGGTTGCGCGCCCTGGTGGGCACCATGGTGCGCACCAAGGAGCGCTCCGAAGTGTGCTCCAAGGTGCGGCCTGCACGAAGTCGGAGCCCGGTTTGCCCCGGGTGTGCACCTCGGGTGGGCACCTTGGTGCGCATGCCTTGCCTGGGCTGCGCACCAGGGCGGGCTCAAGATGGCACCCGCGTTCCTTTTTTTTCACTATCTTTCAAAACGGAAATTTTAAAATCTCATTTTTTTTTGCCTTTTTCTGGAAATTAGTGAAGGCAGCGCATCAAAGGTGCGCACCTCGCTGCCCACCACGGTGCGCAACGCCGGTGGGCACCCGGGAGTGCTTCGAAGTGTGCTCCAAGGTGCTGCGTGCACGTTGTCGGAGCCCGGTTTGCCCCGGGTGCGCACCTCGCGTGCACCTTCGTCGGGGTGGGCACCTTGGCTGGGTTTGCCCCGGCTGCGCTCCGAAGCGGGGTTATTGGAGCGCCGCCTCTTTTTTTGTCGGAGCGTTTGGTGGGGTTTCTCGCATTGGCTCTTCCGAGGCCCGGTTGCCACCCTGGCGCGCACGAAGTCGGAAGTAGGGTTAATTGCCCGGGTGCGCACCTTTGCCAGGGTGGGCACCTTACCTGGGCTGCGCACCAGGGCGGGCTCAAGATGGCACGCGCGTTCCGTTTTTTTCACTATCTTTCAAAACGGAAATTTTAAAATCTCCTTTTTTTTTTGCCTTTTCTGGAAATTAGTGAAGGCAGCGCATCAAAGGTGCGCACCTCGCTGCCCACCTTGGTGTGCTCTGAGGTGCGCACCCGGGAGCGCTACGAAGTGTGCTCCAAGGTGCGGCGTGCACGTTGTCGGAGCCCGGTTTGCCCCGGGTGCGCACCTCGCCTGCACCTTGGCCGGGGTGGGCACCTTGGCTGGGTTTGCCCAGGGTGCGCTCCGAAGCGGGGTTACTGGAGCGCCCCCTCTTTTTTTGTCAGAGCGTTTGGTGGGGTTTCTCGCATTGGCTCTTCCCAGGCCCGGTTGTTGGGTGCGCTCCCACCCTGGCGCGCGCGAAGTTGGAAGTTGGATTAATTGCCCGGGCGCGCACCTTCGCCAGGGTGGGCACCTTGGTGCGCACACCTTGGCTGGGCTGCGCACCAGGGCGGGCTCAAGATGGCACCAGCATTCCCTTTTTCTCACTATCTTTCAAAACGGAAATTTTAAAATCTCGTTTTTTTTTTGCCTTTTATGGAAATTAGTGAAGGCATCGCATCAAAGGTGCGCACCTCGCTGCCCACCTTGGTGTGCTCCGAGGTGCCCACCACGGTGCGCAACGCCGGTGCGAACCCGGGAGCGCCCCGATGTGTGCTCCAAGGTGCGGCGTGCACGAAGTCGGACCCCGGTTTGCCCCGGGTGCGCACCTCGCGTGCACCTTGGTGCGCACACCTTGGCTGGGTTGCGCGGCCTGGTGGGCACCATGGTGCGCACCAAGGAGCGCTCCGAAGTGTGCTCCAAGGTGCGGCGTGCACGAAGTCGGAGCCCGGTTTGCCCCGGGTACGCACCTCGCGTGCACCTTCGCCGGGGTGGGCACCTCGGCTGGGTTGCGCGCCCTGGTGCGCACCAAGGAGCGCTCCGAAGTGTGCTCCAAGGTGCGGCGTGCACGAAGTCGGAGCCCGGTTTGCCCCGGGTGCGCACCTTCGCCGCGGTGCGCACCATGGCGTGCACGAAGTCGGAGCCCGGTTTGCCCCGGGTGCGCACCTCGCGTGCACCTTCGGCGGGGTTGCGCGCCCTGGTGGGCACCATGGTGCGCACCAAGGAGCGCTCCGAAGTGTGCTCCAAGGTGCGGCGTGCACGAAGTCGGAGCCCGGTTTGCCCCGGGTGCGCACCTCGCGTGCACCTTCGGCGGGGTTGCGCGCCCTAGTGGGCACCATGGTGCGCACCAAGGAGCGCTCCGAAGTGTGCTCCAAGGTGCGGCGTGCACGAAGTCGGAGCCCGGTTTGCCCCGGGTGCGCACCTCGCGTGCACCTTCGCCGCGGTGGGCACCATGGCGTGCACGAAGTCGGAGCCCGGTTTGCCCCGGGTGCGCACCTCGCGTGCACCTTCGCCGGGGTGGGCACCTCGGCTGGGTTGCGCGCCCTGGTGCGCACCAAGGAGCGCTCCGAAGTGTGCTCCAAGGTGCGGCGTGCACGAAGTCGGAGCCCGGTTTGCCCCGGGTGCGCACCTCGCGTGCACCTTCGCCAGGGTGGGCACCTCGGTGCGCACACCTTCTCAATGTTTTCTTGCCTTTTCTGGAAATTGGTGAAGGCAGCGCATCAAAGGTGCGCACCTCGGTGTGCTCCGAGGTGCGAACCCGAGAGCGCTCCGAGGTGCCCACGAAGTCGAAAGTCGGGTTAATTGCATTGTTTTCCCCGGGTGCGCTCCGAGGTGCGCAACATCGGCGCGCACCAAGGAGGGCTCCGAAGTGTGCTCCAAGGTGCGCACGATGGCGTGCACCTCTGGTGCGCACGATTCGGAGCTCGGTTTGACCGGGGTGCGCACACCTTGGCTGGGTTGCGCACCTTTTGTGCGCTCCAAGGTGCGCACGAAGTCGGAGCTCGGTTTGCCCCGGGTGCGCACCTTCGCCAGGGTGCGCACCTTGATGCGCACGCCTTGGCTGGGCTGCGCACCTTGGTGGGCGCCATGGTGCGCACCTTTCGTGCGCTCCAAGGTGCGCACGAAGTCGGAGCTCGGTTTGCCCCGGGTGCGCACCTTGGTGGGCGCCATGGTGCACTCCGAGGTGCCCAAGATTGGTGCGCACCAAGGAGCGCTCCGAAGTGCGCTCCAAGGTGCGCGCGAAGTCGAAAGTTGGGTTAATTGTCCGGTTTGCCTCGGGTGCGCACCTTGCGTGCACCTTCGCCAGGGTGGGCGCCTTGGTGCGCACACCTTGGCTGGGCTGCGCACACCTTGGCACCCGCGTTTCCTTCATTTTAAATTTTTTTTTTTTACAATCTCTCAAGTGGGAAATTCTATAATCTCAACTTTTTTTGCCTTTTCAGGAAACTTTTGAATGGAGCGCATCATTGGTGCGCTCCGAAGTGTGCTCCAAAGCTCTCTCCAGCTGCGTGCACCTGCCCCGGCCGCGCACCCGGCCCCGCCCAGCTTCGCTCACCTGTCCCGGGCGTCTGGTGCGGAACCTTAGAGTAAGAAACATCACCGTGCACCTTGGCCAACGTGCGCGACTCGACCGAGCGCGCACTGGCCGAGGTGCACACCGATTTCACCTGGGTGCGCGCGCAGCACCTCGGGCGCACCGGGGTGCGCGCACAACGCCCGGGTTGCACCGTGGCCTGTGTGCTCGGGGTGCCTCGGGTGCGCGCTCGGTGTCGCCCCCGCGCGCGCGGTAGTGCGGGCAGCGCACCCCGGCCCGGCCCGGCCCCGACGAGAACGCAAACGGGCAAAAGGTTTATTCAAATAGCATTGCGACGCCCGGCGAAAAACTAAAAAAGGGTGCAACACCGGGACTTCCCGGGAGGTCACCCATCCCAGTACTACTCCGGCCCAAGCGCGCTTAACTGCGGAGTTCTGATGGGATCCGGTGCACTAATGCTGGTATGATCGCACCCGTTATGAGCTTGTCGCAGTGTGTACTTAGCAAACCGCGACCCACGTGCGAATCCACCCCGGCCACCCACCCCCGTCGAGGTGCACACCCTCCCTCGCGAAGTGCGCCCCGTTCGCCAAGTGTGAGCCCTGCCCGGGTGCGCGCACCTTGCTAGGGCGTCGGGTGTGCACCCGGCCCGGCCTACGTGCGTGCACCTGGAGGGGGCGTCGTGTGCGTGCAGTGTCCCGTCTGCAACGCGGTGCCCACACACCACCTCGGGCGCAACGACCTGCGCTCACATGTGGGCCGAGTGCACCTTGGTGCATGTTCGGGGCGCCTCGGGTGCACGCTCGATCTTGCCCCGGTGCACCAAGGCGCTCGGTTTGCCCCGGGTGCGCACTTGGTGCAAGGTGGGCACCCAAAATAGGGATCAAGCACCAAAACACAAGTTTCGGGATGCAAAATGGGACCCAAGGACCACAAATGCGTTCCAAGACCCATGATGGGTCCACGAGAACAAAAATGTGTTCCGAGACTTAATAAACAAATATTGGGTTTTAGGAGAAGAAACATGCTCTGATGCCCAAAACGAGAATCGACCCCGAAAAGGCCACAGGCCAAAAGTGGGATGCGAGACAAAAAAAAATGGGACCCGAGGACCAAAATTGGGTTCCCAGGTCGAAGACAGGGCAACCGGACAAGAAACGACCTCTAAGGCTCGAAATGAGTCCCGACGACTAAAACTTGACAAGAAGCACCCATCAGGCACCCAACTCGACACCCATGGGATGCCGACCCACCCGGGCTTCCACCTAGCACACCTTGGCACCCACCCACCCTCGCACCCAACCTCGCACCCAACTTAGCACCTTTGAACCCACATTGGCACTCACCCTGACCCTGGCACCTTGGAACCCACATTGGCACTCACCTTGACCCTGGCACCCACCTTTGCACTCACCTTGGGACCCACCCTGGCTCCCACCTCGGCACCCACCCAGACACCCACCTTGGTTCCTTGGCACCCACCTTGGATCCTTGGCACCCACCCTGACACCCACCTTGGCACGCAACTTGGCTACTTGCCACCCACCTTGGCTCCTTGACGCCCACCCCGACAACCACCCCGTGACCTACCCTGGCTAGGGTTGGTGCACACCCACCCTGGTGCCCACCTTGGCACCCACCCTATGACCCACCTTGGCACGCACCTTAGTACCCACCCCGTTACCCACCCTAGGACCCACCCCGTGACCCACCTTGGCCAGGGTGGGTGCACCCACCCTGGTGCCCACCTTGGCACCCACCCATCCTAGCACCCAGCCTGTGACCGGGCTTGGAACCCAACCTTGCACCCGCACCCGTCTTGGCCAGTGTGGGTGCGCACCCATCCTGGCACCCACGTTGTGACACACCCTTTAACCCACGCACCCTAGCACCCACGTTGGCACCCACCTTGGAACCCAACCTAGCAACTTGGCACCCACCCCGTGACCCACCTTGGCATCCACCATAGCAGTCGCCGACTTGGCACCCACCTCGGCACCCACCTTGACACTTGTGGACCCACCTTGCCACTCACCCTAGCATCGACCCATCCTAGCACCCACCCTGGCACCTTTGCACCCTAGCACTCACCCATCCTAGCACCTAACCTGTGACCCACCTTGACACTCACCCTCGCACCCACCTTGGAACCCAACCTAGCACCCACCCACCCTGACACCAACCCTAGCACCTACCCACCCTTGCACCCACCCTGTGACCCATCTTGGCACCCACCCATCCTACCACTCAACCTATCACCCACCTTCTCACCCACCTTGGCATCCACCTTAGCACCCACCCACACTGGCACCTTGGCACCCACCTCGGGCAAGGTGGGTGCACACCCACCCTGGCACCCAATTTAGAACCCACCGAGCATGTTACCCACCTTGGCACCCACATTGCAGCCCACCCTAGTACCCACCCTATGACCCACATTGGCATCCACACCCTAGCACCCAGGCACCTCGACACCCGCCTTGACACCCACCCTAGCACTGAACCTGTGACCCACCTTGGAACTCACCCTAGAACCCACCCACCCTGTGAACCACCTTGGCATCCACCTTAGCACCCACCCACCTTGGCACCCACTCTAGCACTCACCCATCCTAACACCCAACTTGTTACCCACCTTGGCACCCGCCCTCGCGTCCACCTTGAAACCCACCCTAGCACCCACCCACGCAGGAGCCCACCTTGGCACCCAACCTAACACCCACGCATCCTGGCACCCAACTTGTGACCCACCTTGGAACCCACCCTAGTACCCACCTTTGAACCCACTATATCACCAACCCACCTTGGCACCCACCCTATGACCCTCTTTGGAATCCACCCTAGCACGCACCCACCCTGGCACCCACCATGGAGCGCACCCTAGCACCCACCCACCTCGGCACGCACCTCAACACCCACCTTGGTGTGCGCACTGCGCCAACCTCTCAAAGACCCTATGTGGTGCGCTCCAAAGTGTACACCTTTGGTGCGCTCCAAGGTGCGCACCTTTGGTGCACACCGAGGTGCACACCAAAGTGTGCACCGAGGTGAGCACCAAAGTGCACTCCAGGGTGCACACCAAGGCGTGCACCTTTGGTGCGGTCAATGCAAACGAATTCGGAAGTTGGGGTCGATGTCCTAATCGCTGCTGCAGACTACACGTATGAGAATCGGACAAATAGCTTTATATAGGGGAGGTGTTGCGTTTGATGGGTCGACTCCCCTGGTTGTGTGCACTGCACCAACTTCAAAGACCCTGTCTTGTTTAAGAAGTCAAAAGTTGGGGTGGATGTCCTAATCATTGCTGCAGTCTACGCATGTATGAGAATCAGACAAATAGCTTATATAGGGGAGGTGTTGCATTCGGTGGGTTGACTCCCCTGGTTGTGCGCACTGCGCCAACCTCAAAGACCCCGCATAGCAGAAGAAGTCGGAAGTCGGATTTTGGTGAGCACCAAGGCGTGCACCTTTGGTGCGGTCAACGCAGACGAATTCAGAAGTTGGGGTGGATGTCCTAATCGTTGTTGCAGGCTACACATGTATGAGAATCAGACAAATAGCTTATATAGGGGAGGTGTTGGGTTTGATGGGTCAACTCCCTTGGTTGTGCGCATTACGCCAACCTCAAAGACCTTGTTTTCGTTAAGAAGTCAAAAGTTGGGGTCAATGTCCTAATGGCTCCTGCAGGCTACACATGTATGAGAATCGGACAAATAGCTTATATAGGGGAGGTGTTGGGTTTGATGGGTCGACTCCCCTGGTTGTGCGCATTACGTCAACCTCAAAGACCTTGTTTTCGTTAAGAAGTCAAAAGTTGGGGTCGATGTCCTAATTGCTCCTGTAGACTACACATGTATGAGAATCAGACAAATAGCTTATATAGGGGAGGTGTTGGGTTTGATGGGTTGACTCCCCTAGTTGTTCGCATTACACCAACCTCAAAGACCTTGTTTTCGTTTAGAAGCCGAAAGTTGGGGTCGATGTCCTAATTGCTCCTGCAGGCTACGCATGTATGAGAATCAGACAAATAGCTTATATAGGGGAGGTGTTGGGTTTGATGGGTCGACTCCCCTGGTTGTGCGCATTGCGCCAACCTCAAAGACCCTGCATTGCGGATGAAGTCGAAAGTCAGAGTTTGGTGTGCTACAAGGTGTGGTCGAAGGTGCTCACCTAGGTGTGCACCTTTGGAGCACAGGAAAAGTGCCCTCCAAAAGTGCGCACCTTTGGAGTGCACAAAAGTGCCCTCCAAAAGTGCGCACCTTTGGAGCGCAGAAAAGTGCCCTCCAAAAAGTGCCCTCCAAAAGTGCGCACCTTTGGAGCGCAGAAAAGTGCCCTCCAAAAAGTGCCCTCCAAAAGTGCGCACCTTTGGAGCGCAGAAAAGTGCCCTCCAAAAAGTGCCCTCCAAAAGTGCGCACCTTTGGAGCGCAGAAAAGTGCCCTCCAAAAAGTGCCCTCCAAAAGTGCGCACCTTTGGAGCGCAGAAAAGTGCCCTCCAAAAAGTGCCCTCCAAAAGTGCGCACCTTTGGAGCGCAGAAAAGTGCCCTCCAAAAAGTGCCCTCCAAAAGTGCGCACCTTTGGAGCGCAGAAAAGTGCCCTCCAAAAAGTGCCCTCCAAAAGTGCGCACCTTTGGAGCGCAGAAAAGTGCCCTCCAAAAAGTGCCCTCCAAAAGTGCGCACCTTTGGAGCGCAGAAAAGTGCCCTCCAAAAAGTGCCCTCCAAAAGTGCGCACCTTTGGAGCGCAGAAAAGTGCCCTCCAAAAAGTGCCCTCCAAAAGTGCGCACCTTTGGAGCGCAGAAAAGTGCCCTCCAAAAGTGCGCACTTTTGGTGCGCACCAAGGCGCTGGTTCGGTCGTTGCAGGCGAGTTCGGAAGTTGGGGTCGATGTCCTGAGCGGAGGTGCAAACTACACAGGTGTCGGAATCGGACAAATAGCTTATATAGGGGAGGTGTATGCTTCGATGGGTCGACTCCCCAGGTTGAGCGCACCGCGCCAACCTCAAAGACCCTACGGTATGGATGAAGTCGGAAGTTGGGTCCGATGACCGATTCGATTAGTAGGTATGCTCATGAGGTCGGAATTTGGGTCCGATGACCTGCCATGTGCAGGAAGGCGAATGTTGACACTGTGCGTTGCAAGGTGCACACCAAGGCGCTGGTGCGGTCTTTTTAGTCGAGTTCGAAAGTTGGGGTCGATGTCCTGATCGGAGGTGCAAGCTACACAGGTGTGGGAATCGGACAAATAGCTTATATAGGGGAGGTGTATGCTTCGTTGGGTCGACTCCCCGGGTTGAGCGCACCGCGCCAACCTCAAAGACCCTACGGTATGGATGAAGTCGGAAGTTGGGTCCGATGACCGATTCGATATGTAGGCATACTCGCGAGGTCGGAATTTGGGTCCGATGACCTGCCACGTGCAGGAAGGCGAATGTTGGCACTGTGCGTTGCAAGGTGCGCACCAAGGCGCTGGTTCGGTCGTTGGAGGCGAGTTCGGAAGTTGGGGTCGATGTCTTGATCGGAGGTGCAAACTACACAGGTGTGGGAATCGGACAAATAGCTTATATAGGGGAGGTGTATGCTTCGTTGGGTCGACTCCCCGGGTTGAGCGCACCGCGCCAACCTCAAAGACCCTACGGTATGGATGAAGTCGGAAGTTGGGTCCGATGACCGATTCGATATGTAGGCATACTCGCGAGGTCGGAATTTGGGTCCGATGACCTGCCATGTGCAGGAAGGCGAATGTTGGGACTGTGCGTCGCAAGGTGCGCACCAAGGCGCTGGTGCCGTCGTTGCAGTCGAGTTCGGAAGTTGGGGTCGATGTCCTGGTCAGAGGTGCAAACTACACAGGTGTGGGAATCGGACAAATAGCTTATATAGGGGAGGTGTATGCTTCGATGGGTCGACTCCCTGGGTTGAGCGCACCGCGCCAACCTCAAAGACCCTACAGTATGGATGAAGTCGGAAGTTGGGTCCGATGACCGATTCGATACGTAGGCATATTGGCGAGGTCTGAATTTGTGTCCGATGACCTGCCATGCGCAGGAAGGCGGAATTTGGGTCCGATGACCGAGTTGATGGCGTGCCATGCGCAGAAAGGCGGAATTTGGGTCCGATGACCGAGTTGATGTTGATGGCCCGCCATGCACAGGAAGGCGGAATTTGGGTCCGATGACCGATTTGAAGGCGTGCCATACGCAAAAAGGCGGAGTTTGGGTCCGATGACCGAGTTGATATTGATGGCCCGCCATGCGCAGGAAGGCGGAATTTGGGTCCGATGACCTGACATACGCATGGAGTCCGACTCGGGGGCCGATGTTCGATTCGATGACTTGCATTGTGGGTAAAGTCGGAAGTTGTGGTCTTTGACCCGATTCGATGACCAGACTTCGGCTGCTTGAGAATCGGACAAATAACTTATATAGGGGAGGTAGTGTTCTCGAGCATCCTCCCCCCGTGCCCGTTTATGTCGATTGATGCTGGTGCTCGACTGGTTGGAGCGCTCGGATGCAAAAATCTTGCACCAGGATTTATCGATTGTGATGGACACGGCAAGTCTCCTGATTGCTATGCAGGAGCTCATCGTGAATCTCTATGCGGCCTTGGTATGGACTCGACCTGCGGAATGGTTCGGCAATGGTAGTCGCTCCAACACGTCCTTGCAATGGCCACAGAGGTGATTCGACTAGAGCTCCAGTCTAGCTTTTGGGTTGCTTGGCGGACTGGTATAGCCGCGATCGAGTTCCGGCCATGAACGTTTTAGATAGCTCTTGGGCTTTCTGGGACGGAAGTCGGAAGTTTGGGCTGTTGTCCGATTTGATGACCATTCTTCGGATGTGTGAGAATCGGACAAATAACTTATATAGGGGACTGTGTTGTCTCACGCAGCCCCCTCCGTGCCCCTCTATCTCGACCGATGTTGGTGCTTGAAAGGGTTGGGATCGCTCGGATTTATAAACGTGCACCACCATTTGTCGAGTGTGAGGGACGCGGCAGGTCTCCTAAATGCTATGCGGGCGCTCTCTGAGAATCTCTATCCGGCCTCGACACAGACTAGTCTTGCTGAATGGTTTGGCACTGGTAGTCGATCCAACACGTCGTTGTTGTGGCCGCCTAGGCGATTCGATTCGAGCCCCCGTCTAGCTTTTGGGTTGCTTGGCGGATTTTGCCCTATCCGCAAGTGAGCTCGGTCCCTAAACGTTCGAGAAACCCGATTGCTATGCGCCGACTCTCTTTCTTGCGAGCCTCCATCTAGCTTTTGGGTCTCTACGGAACGGAAGTCGGAATCTGGGACCGTTGTTTGATTCGACGAGGCAGACTACGGTTGTGCGAGAATCGGACAAATAACTTATATAGGGGAGGTGTTGACTGGAGCATTCTCCCCCGTGCCCCTCTAACTCGACCAATGCTGGCGCTCGAACGGTGGTAGCGCTCGGATTTTCATTGAGCGCCAGCATTGGTCGATTTAGAGGGGCATGCGAGATTCCCGAATGCTATGCGAGGGCTCTAACGGAAATGTCTATTGGTTTCGGTATGGATGCAATTGCGAGTGGTTCGGCAAAGGTAGTCGTTCCGATGCGTCCATGTCGTGGCCAAATCGATAATTCGATTTGAGCCCTCGTATAGCATTTGGGTCTCTCGATGTGATTCCGCATTCCAGTCCCTTTGGGCACTGCTTGAGCCGCATCCCAGGGGGTTCCCTTCCCAATAATCTGCCTCGCAACCCGATTGCTATGCGGTGAGGCTCCTCGGCCGCCTCGGAACTATCTGTGTATCAGACGCATCGCGGGATAAGGGGTTGGCAACGGTAGTCGCCCCAAGCGCGTCCGATGCTTGGACCATTCCGAGGCGGCCCTGAAGCCTCTTCCGTCTAGCCGTTGGGTCCTTCTCGCCGCATCCCTCGCCTCGCACCCCGATTGCTATGCGGTGAGGCTCCTCGGCCGCCTCGGAACTATCTGTGTATCGGACGCGTCGCGGGATAAGGGGTTGTCACTGGTAGTCGCCCCAAGCGCGTCCGATGCTTGGACCATTCCGAGGCGGCCCTGAAGCCTCTTCCGTCTAGCCGTTGGGTCCTTCTCGCCGCATCCCTCGCCTCGCACCCCGATTGCTATGCGGTGAGGCTCCTCGGCCGCCTCGGAACTATCTGTGTATCGGACGCGTCGCGGGATAAGGGGTTGTCATTGGTAGTCGCCCCAAGCGCGTCCGATGCTTGGACCATTCCGAGGCGGCCCTGAAGCCTCTTCCGTCTAGCCGTTGGGTCCTTCTCGCCGCATCCCTCGCCTCGCACCCCGATTGCTATGCGGTGAGGCTCCTCGGCCGCCTCGGAACTATCTGTGTATCGGACGCGTCGCGGGATAAGGGGTTGTCACTGGTAGTCGCCCCAAGCGCGTCCGATGCTTGGACCATTCCGAGGCGGCCCTGAAGCCTCTTCCGTCTAGCCGTTGGGTCCTTCTCGCCGCATCCCTCGCCTCGCACCCCGATTGCTATGCGGTGAGGCTCCTCGGCCGCCTCGGAACTATCTGTGTATCGGACGCGTCGCGGGATAAGGGGTTGTCACTGGTAGTCGCCCCAAGCGCGTTCGATGCTTGGACCATTCCGAGGCGGCCCTGAAGCCTCTTCCGTCTAGCCGTTGGGTCCTTCTCGCCGCATCCCTCGCCTCGCACCCCGATTGCTATGCGGTGAGGCTCCTCGGCCGCCTTGGAACTATCTGTGTATCGGACGCGTCGCGGGATAAGGGGTTGTCACTGGTAGTCGCCCCAAGCGCGTCCGATGCTTGGACCATTCCGAGGCGGACCCGAAGCCTCTTCCGTCTAGCCGTTGGGTCCTTCTCGCCGCATCCTTCGCCTCGCACCCCGATTGCTATGCGGTGAGGCTCCTCGGCCGCCTCGGAACTATCTGTGTATCGGACGCGTCGCGGGATAAGGGGTTGTCACTGGTAGTCGCCCCAAGCGCGTCCGATGCTTGGACCATTCCGAGGCGGACCCGAAGCCTCTTCCGTCTAGCCGTTGGGTCCTTCTTGCCGCATCCCTCGCCTCGCACCCCGATTGCTATGCGGTGAGGCTCCTCGGCCGCCTTGGAACTATCTGTGTATCGGACGCGTCGCGGGATAAGGGGTTGTCACTGGTAGTCGCCCCAAGCGCGTCCGATGCTTGGACCATTCCGAGGCGGACCCGAAGCCTCTTCCGTCTAGCCGTTGGGTCCTTCTCGCCGCATCCCTCGCCTCGCACCCCGATTGCTATGCGGTGAGGCTCCTCGGCCGCCTTGGAACTATCTGTGTATCGGACGCGTCGCGGGATAAGGGGTTGTCACTGGTAGTCGCCCCAAGCGCGTCCGATGCTTGGACCATTCCGAGGCGGACCCGAAGCCTCTTCCGTCTAGCCGTTGGGTCCTTCTCGCCGCATCCCTCGCCTCGCACCCCGATTGCTATGCGGTGAGGCTCCTCGGCCGCCTTGGAACTATCTGTGTATCGGACGCGTCGCGGGATAAGGGGTTGTCACTGGTAGTCGCCCCAAGCGCGTCCGATGCTTGGACCATTCCGAGGCGGCCCCGAAGCCTCTTCCGTCTAGCCGTTGGGTCCTTCTCGCCGCATCCCTCGCCTCGCACCCCGATTGCTATGCGGTGAGGCTCCTCGGCCGCCTTGGAACTATCTGTGTATCGGACGCGTCGCGGGATAAGGGGTTGTCACTGGTAGTCGCCCCAAGCGCGTCCGATGCTTGGACCATTCCGAGGCGGCCCCGAAGCCTCTTCCGTGTAGCCGTTGGGTCCTTCTCGCCGCATCCCTCGCCTCGCACCCCGATTGCTATGCGGTGAGGCTCCTCGGCCGCCTTGGAACTATCTGTGTATCGGACGCGTCGCGGGATAAGGGGTTGTCACTGGTAGTCGCCCCAAGCGCGTCCGATGCTTGGACCATTCCGAGGCGGACCTGAAGCCTCTTCCCTCTAGCCGTTGGGGCTTTCTCGCCGCATCCCTCGCCTCGCACCCTGATTGCTATGCTGTGAGGCTCCTCGGCCGCCTTGGAACTATCTGTGTATCGGACGCATCGCGGGATAAGGGGTTGGCAGTGGTAGTCGCCCCAAGCGCATCCGATGCTTGGACCATTCCGAGGCGGCCCTGCAGCCTCTTCCGTCTAGCCGTTGGGGCCATCTCGCCGCATCCCCCACCTCGCACCACGATTGCTATGCGGTGAGGCTCCTTGGCCGCCTCGGAACTATCTGTGTATCGGACGCATCGCGGGATAAGGGGTTGTCACTGGTAGTCGCCCCAAGCGCGTCCGATGCTTGGACTATTCCGAGGCGGCCCTGCAGCCTCTTCCGTCTAGCCGTTGGGGCCATCTCGCTGCATCCCCCACCTCCTCGGCCGCCTCGGAACTATCTGTGTATCGGACGCATCGCGGGATAAGGGGTTGGCAGTGGTAGTCGCCCCAAGCGCGTCCGATGCTTGGACTATTCCGAGGCAGCCCTGCAGCCTCTTCCGTCTAGCCTTTGGGGCCATCTCGCCGCATCCCTCGCCTCGCACCCCGATTGCTATGCGGTGAGGCTCCTCGGCCGCCTGGGAACTATCTTCGTATCGGACGCATCGCGGGATAAGGGGTTGTCACTGGTAGTCGCCCCAAGCGCGTCCGATGCTTGGACTATTCCGAGGCGGCCCTGTGGCCTCTTCCGTCTAGCCGTTGGGGCCATCTCGCCGCATCCCCCACCTCGCACCCCGATTGCTATGCGGTGAGGCTCTTCGGCCGCCTTGGAACTATCTTCGTATCGGACGCATCGCGGGATAAGGGGTTGTCACTGGTAGTGGCCCCAAGCGCGTCCGATGCTTGGACTATTCCGAGGCGGCCCTGCAGCCTCTTCCGTCTAGCCGTTGGGGCCATCTCGCCGCATCCCCCACCTCGCACCCCGATTGCTATGCGGTGAGGCTCCTCGGCCGCCTTGGAACTATCTTCGTATCGGACGCATCGCGGGATAAGGGGTTGTCACTGGTAGTCGCCCCAAGCGCGTCCGATGCTTGGACTATTCCGACGCGGCCCTGTGGCCTCTTCCGTCTAGCCGTTGGGGCCATCTCGCCGCATCCCCCACCTCGCACCCCGATTGCTATGCGGTGAGGCTCCTCGGCCGCCTTGGAACCATCTTCGTATCGGACGCATCGCGGGATAGGGGGCTGTCACTGGTAGTCGCCCCAAGCGTGTCCGATGCTTGGACCATTCCTAGGCGGCCCTGAAGCCTCTTCCGTCTAGCCGTTGGGGCCTTCCCGCCCCATCCCTCGCCTCGCACCCCCGATTGCTATGCGGTGAGGCTCCTCGGCCGCCTTGGAACCATCTGTGTATCGGACGCATCGCGGGATAAGGGGTTGGCACTGGCAGTCGCCCCAAGCGCGTCCGATGCTTGGACCATTCCGAGGTGGCCCTGAAGCCTCTTCCGTCTAGCCGTTGGGGCCTTCCCGCCCCATCCCTCGCCTCGCACCCCGATTGATATGCGGTGAGGCTCCTCGGCCGCCTTGGAACTATCTGTGTATCGGACGCATCGCGGGATAAGGGGTTGGCACTGGTAGTCGTCCCAATCGCATCCGATGCTTGGACCATTCCGAGGCGGCCCTGCAGCCTCTTCCGTTTAGCCGTCGGGGCCTTCCCGCCGCATCCCTCGCCTCGCATCCCGATTCCTATGCGGTGAGTCTTCTCGGCCGCCGCGGAACTATACCTGTTATTGCTACTGCATCCTTCGGCTGGTAACCTCCTCTGCCGCCTTGGAACGTTCTCTTTGTCGGACGCGTCGCGGGATAAGGGGTTGGCACTGGTAGTCGCCCCAAGCGCGCCCGATGCATAGACCGCTCCGAGTCGACCTTGCTTTCAGCCTCTCACATGCATAGACCTCTCTGAGTCGACCCTGCAGCCTCTCACGTTTAGCCTTTGGAATCTCGCCTCACAACATGATTGCTATCCTTGATGCATCCCTTGCCTCGAGCCCTGATTGCTTTCTTGGCTGCATCCCTCCTCTCCTCACAGCCCGGTTGTCATCACTGCTTCATCCGTCGCTTCATGCATTCTGGCTGCTGGGCCCTTCCCACCGCACACCTCGATTGCTATCTCTTCTGCATCACACACCCCGATTGCTATCTCTGCTACATCCCTCGGCTCTCACTTCTGCATCCTTCGCCTCACACCTCGATTGCTATCAATGCTGCATCCGTAACCTCACACCCCGATTGCTATGCGGGGAGGCTCCTTGGCCGCCTTGGAAATTTCTGTGTGTCGGACGCACCGCGGGATAAGGGGTTGGCACTGGTAGTCGCCCCAAGTGCGCCCGATTCTTAGACCGCTTCGAGGTGACCTCGTAGCCTCTTTCGTCCAGGCTTCCTGCCTTCAACGCCCTTTTTACACCTCGATTGCTATGCGCGGGCTCGTTGGCGTCTATCACCTCTCTGCGAAGAGTGGCACGATGATTGTTGGGGTAAATCGTAGCAGTCCGATCTCTGGCCTTGGGCCATTGTGAGGGCTGATCGATTTCCTGTGCGCATCTCGTGTTCGCCCAGTAACAGACTCGACGACTTGTAATCGGTCTTGTTCCCGATTGTTCCTGGAGGTAGTCTTCGGAACTCTTGGATTTGACCTGTCACTCGAACTGTCCTCTTCCGAGGATGCTTGTGTGTGTGTGCTTGTGCCATTTCCTTGGCGGTATTAACGAGATATTAAAGAGCGGAGTGAGCGCCTCGCCCAGCTATGTTTGGGGCTCTCACTCCCTTACCCGGTGTGCGACCGCTTTGCACGTAGGTTGCGGAGCATCGCGACTCTTTCGATGTTTGGCGGTTGTCTTCCGGTGATGCGTTGGTCCCGAAGTGCACGTTACTAGCATTTCTGCCATTGTTCTCGATCTTTGGCACGTTCCTTCGTTGCAATTGGATATATATCTCCGTTTATACGCGCAGGCTTCTCCCGCCTATTCAGCGCTGTCCCACTCTCAGCACTCTCGTGGTCTCCTTGGCTTCTCTCTCCCGTGAGCGAGCTCTCTTCTCGAGTCTTTTCCATGTCCCATGGAGGTTGCCTTGCGAAATTCGGGCACACAAACGTGACCGGATAAGAGCGGAATTGCCTATGAGGAGAAGCTCACCTTAGGGAGCAGCAATGCCGAGTGTTTCGACAGAGGGTAGAGGGGGCGTTGTTTGGGCGGTTGCACAAAAGAGTGCTACGTTTGCACTGAAGGTTGCTTCTTCGTCTCCGACGAACTCTTCGAGGCAAAAAAGCTTGTTTACGGGGTCGAGGTGGGACTGTTCGTGCGAGTTGCGCCACCAAAAGTGCGTAGGGGGCATATACCTGGGAAATGGATGTCTCTGAGTGGCCTTACTCGGTCGCGTGCACGGTGCATTCTCTAACGGCAGGACTGTCGCGAGCATGTGCGGTTCGGATGTTTTCGGGTAAAGGGTTCCGTACGGGATGTTCTTCCCAGGCTCCTGTGAACCGAGACTCTGCATCGTCATGCTCCG
>NW_026729047.1:45000-67500 GCF_030272615.1 Cryptomeria japonica | reverse complement strand
CGGTTTGCCCCGGGTGCGCACCTCGCCTGCACCTTGGCCGGGGTGGGCACCTTGGCTGGGTTTGCCCAGGGTGCGCTCCGAAGCGGGGTTACTGGAGCGCCCCCTCTTTTTTTGTCAGAGCGTTTGGTGGGGTTTCTCGCATTGGCTCTTCCCAGGCCCGGTTGTTGGGTGCGCTCCCACCCTGGCGCGCGCGAAGTTGGAAGTTGGGTTAATTGCCCGGGCGCGCACCTTCGCCAGGGTGGGCACCTTGGTGCGCACACCTTGGCTGGGCTGCGCACCAGGGCGGGCTCAAGATGGCACCAGCATTCCCTTTTTCTCACTATCTTTCAAAACGGAAATTTTAAAATCTCGTTTTTTTTTTGCCTTTTATGGAAATTAGTGAAGGCATCGCATCAAAGGTGCGCACCTCGCTGCCCACCTTGGTGTGCTCCGAGGTGCCCACCACGGTGCACAACGCCGGTACGAACCCGGGAGCGCCCCGATGTGTGCTCCAAGGTGCGGCGTGCACGAAGTCGGACCCCGGTTTGCCCCGGGTGCGCACCTCGCGTGCACCTTGGTGCGCACACCTTGGCTGGGTTGCGCGGCCTGGTGGGCACCATGGTGCGCACCAAGGAGCGCTCCGAAGTGTGCTCCAAGGTGCGGCGTGCACGAAGTCGGAGCCCGGTTTGCCCCGGGTACGCACCTCGCGTGCACCTTCGCCGGGGTGGGCACCTCGGCTGGGTTGCGCGCCCTGGTGCGCACCAAGGAGCGCTCCGAAGTGTGCTCCAAGGTGCGGCGTGCACGAAGTCGGAGCCCGGTTTGCCCCGGGTGCGCACCTCGCGTGCACCTTCGGCGGGGTTGCGCGCCCTGGTGGGCACCATGGTGCGCACCAAGGAGCGCTCCGAAGTGTGCTCCAAGGTGCGGCGTGCACGAAGTCGGAGCCCGGTTTGCCCCGGGTGCGCACCTCGCGTGCACCTTCGGCGGGGTTGCGCGCCCTGGTGGGCACCATGGTGCGCACCAAGGAGCGCTCCGAAGTGTGCTCCAAGGTGCGGCGTGCACGAAGTCGGAGCCCGGTTTGCCCCGGGTGCGCACCTCGCGTGCACCTTCGCCGCGGTGGGCACCATGGCGTGCACGAAGTCGGAGCCCGGTTTGCCCCGGGTGCGCACCTCGCGTGCACCTTCGCCGGGGTGGGCACCTCGGCTGGGTTGCGCGCCCTGGTGCGCACCAAGGAGCGCTCCGAAGTGTGCTCCAAGGTGCGGCGTGCACGAAGTCGGAGCCCGGTTTGCCCCGGGTGCGCACCTCGCGTGCACCTTCGCCAGGGTGGGCACCTCGGTGCGCACACCTTCTCAATGTTTTCTTGCCTTTTCTGGAAATTGGTGAAGGCAGCGCATCAAAGGTGCGCACCTCGGTGTGCTCCGAGGTGCGAACCCGAGAGCGCTCCGAGGTGCCCACGAAGTCGAAAGTCGGGTTAATTGCATTGTTTTCCCCGGGTGCGCTCCGAGGTGCGCAACATCGGCGCGCACCAAGGAGGGCTCCGAAGTGTGCTCCAAGGTGCGCACGATGGCGTGCACCTCTGGTGCGCACGATTCGGAGCTCGGTTTGACCGGGGTGCGCACACCTTGGCTGGGTTGCGCACCTTTTGTGCGCTCCAAGGTGCGCATGAAGTCGGAGCTCGGTTTGCCCCGGGTGCGCACCTTCGCCAGGGTGCGCACCTTGATGCGCACGCCTTGGCTGGGCTGCGCACCTTGGTGGGCGCCATGGTGCGCACCTTTCGTGCGCTCCAAGGTGCGCACGAAGTCGGAGCTCGGTTTGCCCCGGGTGCGCACCTTGGTGGGCGCCATGGTGCACTCCGAGGTGCCCAAGATTGGTGCGCACCAAGGAGCGCTCCGAAGTGCGCTCCAAGGTGCGCGCGAAGTCGAAAGTTGGGTTAATTGTCCGGTTTGCCTCGGGTGCGCACCTTGCGTGCACCTTCGCCAGGGTGGGCGCCTTGGTGCGCACACCTTGGCTGGGCTGCGCACACCTTGGCACCCGCGTTTCCTTCATTTTAAATTTTTTTTTTTTACAATCTCTCAAGTGGGAAATTCTATAATCTCAACTTTTTTTGCCTTTTCAGGAAACTTTTGAATGGAGCGCATCATTGGTGCGCTCCGAAGTGTGCTCCAAAGCTCTCTCCAGCTGCGTGCACCTGCCCCGGCCGCGCACCCGGCCCCGCCCAGCTTCGCTCACCTGTCCCGGGCGTCTGGTGCGGAACCTTAGAGTAAGAAACATCACCGTGCACCTTGGCCAACGTGCGCGACTCGACCGAGCGCGCACTGGCCGAGGTGCACACCGATTTCACCTGGGTGCGCGCGCAGCACCTCGGGCGCACCGGGGTGCGCGCACAACGCCCGGGTTGCACCGTGGCCTGTGTGCTCGGGGCGCCTCGGGTGCGCGCTCGGTGTCGCCCCCGCGCGCGCGGTAGTGCGGGCAGCGCACCCCGGCCCGGCCCGGCCCCGACGAGAACGCAAACGGGCAAAAGGTTTATTCAAATAGCATTGCGATGCCCGGCGAAAAACTAAAAAAGGGTGCAACACCGGGACTTCCCGGGAGGTCACCCATCCCAGTACTACTCCGGCCCAAGCGCGCTTAACTGCGGAGTTCTGATGGGATCCGGTGCACTAACGCTGGTATGATCGCACCCGTTATGAGCTTGTCGCAGTGTGTACTTAGCAAACCGCGACCCACGTGCGAATCCACCCCGGCCACCCACCCCCGTCGAGGTGCACACCCTCCCTCGCGAAGTGCGCCCCGTTCGCCAAGTGTGAGCCCTGCCCGGGTGCGCGCACCTTGCTAGGGCGTCGGGTGTGCACCCGGCCCGGCCTACGTGCGTGCACCTGTAGGGGGCGTCGTGTGCGTGCAGTGTCCCGTCTGCAACGCGGTGCCCACACACCACCTCGGGCGCAACGACCTGCGCTCACATGTGGGCCGAGTGCACCTTGGTGCATGTTCGGGGCGCCTCGGGTGCACGCTCGATCTTGCCCCGGTGCACCAAGGCGCTCGGTTTGCCCCGGGTGCGCACTTGGTGCAAGGTGGGCACCCAAAATAGGGATCAAGCACCAAAACACAAGTTTCGGGATGCAAAATGGGACCCAAGGACCACAAATGCGTTCCAAGACCCATGATGGGTCCACGAGAACAAAAATGTGTTCCGAGACTTAATAAACAAATATTGGGTTTTAGGAGAAGAAACATGCTCTGATGCCCAAAACGAGAATCGACCCCGAAAAGGCCACAGGCCAAAAGTGGGATGCGAGACAAAAAAAAATGGGACCCGAGGACCAAAATTGGGTTCCCAGGTCGAAGACAGGGCAACCGGACAAGAAACGACCTCTAAGGCTCGAAATGAGTCCCGACGACTAAAACTTGACAAGAAGCACCCATCAGGCACCCAACTCGACACCCATGGGATGCCGACCCACCCGGGCTTCCACCTAGCACACCTTGGCACCCACCCACCCTCGCACCCAACCTCGCACCCAACTTAGCACCTTTGAACCCACATTGGCACTCACCCTGACCCTGGCACCTTGGAACCCACATTGGCACTCACCTTGACCCTGGCACCCACCTTTGCACTCACCTTGGGACCCACCCTGGCTCCCACCTCGGCACCCACCCAGACACCCACCTTGGTTCCTTGGCACCCACCTTGGATCCTTGGCACCCACCCCGACACCCACCTTGGCACGCAACTTGGCTACTTGCCACCCACCTTGGCTCCTTGACGCCCACCCCGACAACCACCCCGTGACCTACCCTGGCTAGGGTTGGTGCACACCCACCCTGGTGCCCACCTTGGCACCCACCCTATGACCCACCTTGGCACGCACCTTAGTACCCACCCCGTTACCCACCCTAGGACCCACCCCGTGACCCACCTTGGCCAGGGTGGGTGCCTTGGTGCGCACAACTTGCCTGGGCTGCACACCAGGGCGGGCTCAAGATGGCACCCGCGTTCCGTTTTTTTCACTATCTTTCAAAACGGAAATTTTAAAATCTCATTTTTTTCTTTTTTTTGCCTTTTCTGGAAATTAGTGAAGGCAGCGCATCAAAGGTGCGCAATGCTGGTGCGAACCCGGGAGCGCTCCGATGTGTGCTCCAAGGTGCGGCGTGCACGAAGTCCGAGCCCGGTTTGCCCCGGGTGCGCACCTCGCGTGCACCTTCGCCGGGGTGAGCACCTTGGCTGGGTTGCGCGCCCTGGTGCGTACCAAGGAGCGCTCTGAAGTGTGCTCCAAGGTGCGGCGTGCACGAAGTCGGAGCCCGGTTTGCCCCGGGTGTGCACCTCGGGTGCGCACCTCGCGTGCACCTTCGCTGCGGTGGGCACCTTGGCTGGGTTGCGCGCCTTGGTGGGCACCATGCAGTGCACGAAGTCGGAGCCCGGTTTGCCCCGGGCGCGCACCTCCGCCAGGGTGGGCACCTTGGTGCGCACAACTTGCCTGGGCTGCGCATCAGGAAGGGCTCAAGATGGCACCCGCGTTCCGTTTTTTTCACTATCTTTCAGAACGGAAATTTTAAAATATCGTTTTTTTTTGCCTTTTCTGGAAATTAGTGAAGGCAGCGCATCAAAGGTGCGCAACGCTGGTGCGAACCTGGGAGCGCTCCGATGTGTGCTCCAAGGTGCGGCGTGCACGAAGTCGGAGCCCGGTTTGCCTCGGGTGCGCCCTGGTGGGCACCATGGTGCGCACCAAGGAGCGCTCCGAAGTGTGCTCCAAGGTGCGGCCTGCACGAAGTCGGAGCCCGGTTTGCCCCGGGTGTGCACCTCGGGTGGGCACCTTGGTGCGCATGCCTTGCCTGGGCTGCGCACCAGGGCGGGCTCAAGATGGCACCCGCGTTCCTTTTTTTTCACTATCTTTCAAAACGGAAATTTTAAAATCTCATTTTTTTTTGCCTTTTTCTGGAAATTAGTGAAGGCAGCGCATCAAAGGTGCGCACCTCGCTGCCCACCACGGTGCGCAACGCCGGTGGGCACCCGGGAGTGCTTCGAAGTGTGCTCCAAGGTGCTGCGTGCACGTTGTCGGAGCCCGGTTTGCCCCGGGTGCGCACCTCGCGTGCACCTTCGTCGGGGTGGGCACCTTGGCTTGGTTTGCCCCGGTTGCGCTCCGAAGCGGGGTTATTGGAGCGCCGCCTCTTTTTTTGTCGGAGCGTTTGGTGGGGTTTCTCGCATTGGCTCTTCCGAGGCCCGGTTGCCACCCTGGCGCGCACGAAGTCGGAAGTAGGGTTAATTGCCCGGGTGCGCACCTTTGCCAGGGTGGCACCTTACCTGGGCTGCGCACCAGGGCGGGCTCAAGATGGCACGCGCGTTCCGTTTTTTTCACTATCTTTCAAAACGGAAATTTTAAAATCTCCTTTTTTTTTTGCCTTTTCTGGAAATTAGTGAAGGCAGCGCATCAAAGGTGCGCACCTCGCTGCCCACCTTGGTGTGCTCTGAGGTGCGCACCCGGGAGCGCTACGAAGTGTGCTCCAAGGTGCGGCGTGCACGTTGTCGGAGCCCGGTTTGCCCCGGGTGCGCACCTCGCCTGCACCTTGGCCGGGGTGGGCACCTTGGCTGGGTTTGCCCAGGGTGCGCTCCGAAGCGGGGTTACTGGAGCGCCCCCTCTTTTTTTGTCAGAGAGTTTGGTGGGGTTTCTCGCATTGGCTCTTCCCAGGCCCGGTTGTTGGGTGCGCTCCCACCCTGGCGCGCGCGAAGTTGGAAGTTGGGTTAATTGCCCGGGCGCGCACCTTCGCCAGGGTGGGCACCTTGGTGCGCAAACCTTGGCTGGGCTGCGCACCAGGGCGGGCTCAAGATGGCACCAGCATTCCCTTTTTCTCACTATCTTTCAAAACGGAAATTTTAAAATCTCGTTTTTTTTTTGCCTTTTATGGAAATTAGTGAAGGCATCGCATCAAAGGTGCGCACCTCGCTGCCCACCTTGGTGTGCTCCGAGGTGCCCACCACGGTGCGCAACGCCGGTGCGAACCCGGGAGCGCCCCGATGTGTGCTCCAAGGTGCGGCGTGCACGAAGTCGGACCCCGGTTTGCCCCGGGTGCGCACCTCGCGTGCACCTTGGTGCGCACACCTTGGCTGGGTTGCGCGGCCTGGTGGGCACCATGGTGCGCACCAAGGAGCGCTCCGAAGTGTGCTCCAAGGTGCGGCGTGCACGAAGTCGGAGCCCGGTTTGCCCCGGGTGCGCACCTTCGCCGCGGTGGGCACCATGGCGTGCACGAAGTCGGAGCCCGGTTTGCCCCGGGTGCGCACCTCGCGTGCACCTTCGCCGGGGTGGGCACCTCGGCTGGGTTGCGCGCCCTGGTGCGCACCAAGGAGCGCTCTGAAGTGTGCTCCAAGGTGCGGCGTGCACGAAGTCGGAGCCCGGTTTGCCCCGGGTGTGCACCTCGGGTGCGCACCTCGCGTGCACCTTCGCTGCGGTGGGCACCTTGGCTGGGTTGCGCGCCTTGGTGGGCACCATGCAGTGCACGAAGTCGGAGCCCGGATTGCCCCGGGCGCGCACCTCCGCCAGGGTGGGCACCTTGGTGCGCACAACTTGCCTGGGCTGCGCACCAGGAAGGGCTCAAGATGGCACCCGCGTTCCGTTTTTTTCACTATCTTTCAGAACGGAAATTTTAAAATCTCGTTTTTTTTTGCCTTTTCTGGAAATTAGTGAAGGCAGCGCATCAAAGGTGCGCAACGCTGGTGCGAACCTGGGAGCGCTCCGATGTGTGCTCCAAGGTGCGGCGTGCACGAAGTCGGACCCCGGTTTGCCCCGGGTGCGCACCTCGCGTGCACCTTGGTGCGCACACCTTGGCTGGGTTGCGCGCCCTGGTGGGCACCATGGTGCGCACCAAGGAGCGCTCCGAAGTGTGCTCCAAGGTGCGGCGTGCACGAAGTCGGAGCCCGGTTTGCCCCGGGTGCGCACCTCGCGTGCACCTTCGCCGCGGTGGGCACCATGGCGTGCACGAAGTCGGAGCCCGGTTTGCCCCGGGTGCGCACCTCGCGTGCACCTTCGCCGGGGTGGGCACCTTGGTGTGCAGACCTTGGCTGGGTTGCGCGCCCTGGTGGGCACCATGGTGCGCACCAAGGAGCGCTCCGAAGTGTGCTCCAAGGTGCGGCCTGCACGAAGTCGGAGCCCGGTTTGCCCCGGGTGTGCACCTCGGGTGGGCACCTTGGTGCGCATGCCTTGCCTGGGCTGCGCACCAGGGCGGGCTCAAGATGGCACCCGCGTTCCTTTTTTTTCACTATCTTTCAAAACGGAAATTTTAAAATCTCATTTTTTTTTGCCTTTTTCTGGAAATTAGTGAAGGCAGCGCATCAAAGGTGCGCACCTCGCTGCCCACCACGGTGCGCAACGCCGGTGGGCACCCGGGAGTGCTTCGAAGTGTGCTCCAAGGTGCTGCGTGCACGTTGTCGGAGCCCGGTTTGCCCCGGGTGCGCACCTCGCGTGCACCTTCGTCGGGGTGGGCACCTTGGCTGGGTTTGCCCCGGCTGCGCTCCGAAGCGGGGTTATTGGAGCGCCGCCTCTTTTTTTGTCGGAGCGTTTGGTGGGGTTTCTCGCATTGGCTCTTCCGAGGCCCGGTTGCCACCCTGGCGCGCACGAAGTCGGAAGTAGGGTTAATTGCCCGGGTGCGCACCTTTGCCAGGGTGGGCACCTTACCTGGGCTGCGCACCAGGGCGGGCTCAAGATGGCACGCGCGTTCCGTTTTTTTCACTATCTTTCAAAACGGAAATTTTAAAATCTCCTTTTTTTTTTGCCTTTTCTGGAAATTAGTGAAGGCAGCGCATCAAAGGTGCGCACCTCGCTGCCCACCTTGGTGTGCTCTGAGGTGCGCACCCGGGAGCGCTACGAAGTGTGCTCCAAGGTGCGGCGTGCACGTTGTCGGAGCCCGGTTTGCCCCGGGTGCGCACCTCGCCTGCACCTTGGCCGGGGTGGGCACCTTGGCTGGGTTTGCCCAGGGTGCGCTCCGAAGCGGGGTTACTGGAGCGCCCCCTCTTTTTTTGTCAGAGCGTTTGGTGGGGTTTCTCGCATTGGCTCTTCCCAGGCCCGGTTGTTGGGTGCGCTCCCACCCTGGCGCGCGCGAAGTTGGAAGTTGGATTAATTGCCCGGGCGCGCACCTTCGCCAGGGTGGGCACCTTGGTGCGCACACCTTGGCTGGGCTGCGCACCAGGGCGGGCTCAAGATGGCACCAGCATTCCCTTTTTCTCACTATCTTTCAAAACGGAAATTTTAAAATCTCGTTTTTTTTTTGCCTTTTATGGAAATTAGTGAAGGCATCGCATCAAAGGTGCGCACCTCGCTGCCCACCTTGGTGTGCTCCGAGGTGCCCACCACGGTGCGCAACGCCGGTGCGAACCCGGGAGCGCCCTGATGTGTGCTCCAAGGTGCGGCGTGCACGAAGTCGGACCCCGGTTTGCCCCGGGTGCGCACCTCGCGTGCACCTTGGTGCGCACACCTTGGCTGGGTTGCGCGGCCTGGTGGGCACCATGGTGCGCACCAAGGAGCGCTCCGAAGTGTGCTCCAAGGTGCGGCGTGCACGAAGTCGGAGCCCGGTTTGCCCCGGGTACGCACCTCGCGTGCACCTTCGCCGGGGTGGGCACCTCGGCTGGGTTGCGCGCCCTGGTGCGCACCAAGGAGCGCTCCGAAGTGTGCTCCAAGGTGCGGCGTGCACGAAGTCGGAGCCCGGTTTGCCCCGGGTGCGCACCTTCGCCGCGGTGCGCACCATGGCGTGCACGAAGTCGGAGCCCGGTTTGCCCCGGGTGCGCACCTCGCGTGCACCTTCGGCGGGGTTGCGCGCCCTGGTGGGCACCATGGTGCGCACCAAGGAGCGCTCCGAAGTGTGCTCCAAGGTGCGGCGTGCACGAAGTCGGAGCCCGGTTTGCCCCGGGTGCGCACCTCGCGTGCACCTTCGGCGGGGTTGCGCGCCCTGGTGGGCACCATGGTGCGCACCAAGGAGCGCTCCGAAGTGTGCTCCAAGGTGCGGCGTGCACGAAGTCGGAGCCCGGTTTGCCCCGGGTGCGCACCTCGCGTGCACCTTCGCCGCGGTGGGCACCATGGCGTGCACGAAGTCGGAGCCCGGTTTGCCCCGGGTGCGCACCTCGCGTGCACCTTCGCCGGGGTGGGCACCTCGGCTGGGTTGCGCGCCCTGGTGCGCACCAAGGAGCGCTCCGAAGTGTGCTCCAAGGTGCGGCGTGCACGAAGTCGGAGCCCGGTTTGCCCCGGGTGCGCACCTCGCGTGCACCTTCGCCAGGGTGGGCACCTCGGTGCGCACACCTTCTCAATGTTTTCTTGCCTTTTCTGGAAATTGGTGAAGGCAGCGCATCAAAGGTGCGCACCTCGGTGTGCTCCGAGGTGCGAACCCGAGAGCGCTCCGAGGTGCCCACGAAGTCGAAAGTCGGGTTAATTGCATTGTTTTCCCCGGGTGCGCTCCGAGGTGCGCAACATCGGCGCGCACCAAGGAGGGCTCCGAAGTGTGCTCCAAGGTGCGCACGATGGCGTGCACCTCTGGTGCGCACGATTCGGAGCTCGGTTTGACCGGGGTGCGCACACCTTGGCTGGGTTGCGCACCTTTTGTGCGCTCCAAGGTGCGCACGAAGTCGGAGCTCGGTTTGCCCCGGGTGCGCACCTTCGCCAGGGTGCGCACCTTGATGCGCACGCCTTGGCTGGGCTGCGCACCTTGGTGGGCGCCATGGTGCGCACCTTTCGTGCGCTCCAAGGTGCGCACGAAGTCGGAGCTCGGTTTGCCCCGGGTGCGCACCTTGGTGGGCGCCATGGTGCACTCCGAGGTGCCCAAGATTGGTGCGCACCAAGGAGCGCTCCGAAGTGCGCTCCAAGGTGCGCGCGAAGTCGAAAGTTGGGTTAATTGTCCGGTTTGCCTCGGGTGCGCACCTTGCGTGCACCTTCGCCAGGGTGGGCGCCTTGGTGCGCACACCTTGGCTGGGCTGCGCACACCTTGGCACCCGCGTTTCCTTCATTTTAAATTTTTTTTTTTTACAATCTCTCAAGTGGGAAATTCTATAATCTCAACTTTTTTTGCCTTTTCAGGAAACTTTTGAATGGAGCGCATCATTGGTGCGCTCCGAAGTGTGCTCCAAAGCTCTCTCCAGCTGCGTGCACCTGCCCCGGCCGCGCACCCGGCCCCGCCCAGCTTCGCTCACCTGTCCCGGGCGTCTGGTGCGGAACCTTAGAGTAAGAAACATCACCGTGCACCTTGGCCAACGTGCGCGACTCGACCGAGCGCGCACTGGCCGAGGTGCACACCGATTTCACCTGGGTGCGCGCGCAGCACCTCGGGCGCACCGGGGTGCGCGCACAACGCCCGGGTTGCACCGTGGCCTGTGTGCTCGGGGTGCCTCGGGTGCGCGCTCGGTGTCGCCCCCGCGCGCGCGGTAGTGCGGGCAGCGCACCCCGGCCCGGCCCGGCCCCGACGAGAACGCAAACGGGCAAAAGGTTTATTCAAATAGCATTGCGACGCCCGGCGAAAAACTAAAAAAGGGTGCAACACCGAGACTTCCCGGGAGGTCACCCATCCCAGTACTACTCCGGCCCAAGCGCGCTTAACTGCGGAGTTCTGATGGGATCCGGTGCACTAATGCTGGTATGATCGCACCCGTTATGAGCTTGTCGCAGTGTGTACTTAGCAAACCGCGACCCACGTGCGAATCCACCCCGGCCACCCACCCCCGTCGAGGTGCACACCCTCCCTCGCGAAGTGCGCCCCGTTCGCCAAGTGTGAGCCCTGCCCGGGTGCGCGCACCTTGCTAGGGCGTCGGGTGTGCACCCGGCCCGGCCTACGTGCGTGCACCTGGAGGGGGCGTCGTGTGCGTGCAGTGTCCCGTCTGCAACGCGGTGCCCACACACCACCTCGGGCGCAACGACCTGCGCTCACATGTGGGCCGAGTGCACCTTGGTGCATGTTCGGGGCGCCTCGGGTGCACGCTCGATCTTGCCCCGGTGCACCAAGGCGCTCGGTTTGCCCCGGGTGCGCACTTGGTGCAAGGTGGGCACCCAAAATAGGGATCAAGCACCAAAACACAAGTTTCGGGATGCAAAATGGGACCCAAGGACCACAAATGCGTTCCAAGACCCATGATGGGTCCACGAGAACAAAAATGTGTTCCGAGACTTAATAAACAAATATTGGGTTTTAGGAGAAGAAACATGCTCTGATGCCCAAAACGAGAATCGACCCCGAAAAGGCCACAGGCCAAAAGTGGGATGCGAGACAAAAAAAAATGGGACCCGAGGACCAAAATTGGGTTCCCAGGTCGAAGACAGGGCAACCGGACAAGAAACGACCTCTAAGGCTCGAAATGAGTCCCGACGACTAAAACTTGACAAGAAGCACCCATCAGGCACCCAACTCGACACCCATGGGATGCCGACCCACCCGGGCTTCCACCTAGCACACCTTGGCACCCACCCACCCTCGCACCCAACCTCGCACCCAACTTAGCACCTTTGAACCCACATTGGCACTCACCCTGACCCTGGCACCTTGGAACCCACATTGGCACTCACCTTGACCCTGGCACCCACCTTTGCACTCACCTTGGGACCCACCCTGGCTCCCACCTCGGCACCCACCCAGACACCCACCTTGGTTCCTTGGCACCCACCTTGGATCCTTGGCACCCACCCCGACACCCACCTTGGCACGCAACTTGGCTACTTGCCACCCACCTTGGCTCCTTGACGCCCACCCCGACAACCACCCCGTGACCTACCCTGGCTAGGGTTGGTGCACACCCACCCTGGTGCCCACCTTGGCACCCACCCTATGACCCACCTTGGCACGCACCTTAGTACCCACCCCGTTACCCACCCTAGGACCCACCCCGTGACCCACCTTGGCCAGGGTGGGTGCACCCACCCTGGTGCCCACCTTGGCACCCACCCATCCTAGCACCCAGCCTGTGACCGGGCTTGGAACCCAACCTTGCACCCGCACCCGTCTTGGCCAGTGTGGGTGCGCACCCATCCTGGCACCCACGTTGTGACACACCCTTTAACCCACGCACCCTAGCACCCACGTTGGCACCCACCTTGGAACCCAACCTAGCAACTTGGCACCCACCCCGTGACCCACCTTGGCATCCACCATAGCAGTCGCCGACTTGGCACCCACCTCGGCACCCACCTTGACACTTGTGGACCCACCTTGCCACTCACCCTAGCATCGACCCATCCTAGCACCCACCCTGGCACCTTTGCACCCTAGCACTCACCCATCCTAGCACCTAACCTGTGACCCACCTTGACACTCACCCTCGCACCCACCTTGGAACCCAACCTAGCACCCACCCACCCTGACACCAACCCTAGCACCTACCCACCCTTGCACCCACCCTGTGACCCATCTTGGCACCCACCCATCCTACCACTCAACCTATCACCCACCTTCTCACCCACCTTGGCATCCACCTTAGCACCCACCCACACTGGCACCTTGGCACCCACCTCGGGCAAGGTGGGTGCACACCCACCCTGGCACCCAATTTAGAACCCACCGAGCATGTTACCCACCTTGGCACCCACATTGCAGCCCACCCTAGTACCCACCCTATGACCCACATTGGCATCCACACCCTAGCACCCAGGCACCTCGACACCCGCCTTGACACCCACCCTAGCACTGAACCTGTGACCCACCTTGGAACTCACCCTAGAACTCACCCACCCTGTGAACCACCTTGGCATCCACCTTAGCACCCACCCACCTTGGCACCCACTCTAGCACTCACCCATCCTAACACCCAACTTGTTACCCACCTTGGCACCCGCCCTCGCGTCCACCTTGAAACCCACCCTAGCACCCACCCACGCAGGAGCCCACCTTGGCACCCAACCTAACACCCACGCATCCTGGCACCCAACTTGTGACCCACCTTGGAACCCACCCTAGTACCCACCTTTGAACCCACTATATCACCAACCCACCTTGGCACCCACCCTATGACCCTCTTTGGAATCCACCCTAGCACGCACCCACCCTGGCACCCACCATGGAGCGCACCCTAGCACCCACCCACCTCGGCACGCACCTCAACACCCACCTTGGTGTGCGCACTGCGCCAACCTCTCAAAGACCCTATGTGGTGCGCTCCAAAGTGTACACCTTTGGTGCGCTCCAAGGTGCGCACCTTTGGTGCACACCGAGGTGCACACCAAAGTGTGCACCGAGGTGAGCACCAAAGTGCACTCCAGGGTGCACACCAAGGCGTGCACCTTTGGTGCGGTCAATGCAAACGAATTCGGAAGTTGGGGTCGATGTCCTAATCGCTGCTGCAGACTACACGTATGAGAATCGGACAAATAGCTTTATATAGGGGAGGTGTTGCGTTTGATGGGTCGACTCCCCTGGTTGTGTGCACTGCACCAACTTCAAAGACCCTGTCTTGTTTAAGAAGTCAAAAGTTGGGGTGGATGTCCTAATCATTGCTGCAGTCTACGCATGTATGAGAATCAGACAAATAGCTTATATAGGGGAGGTGTTGCATTCGGTGGGTTGACTCCCCTGGTTGTGCGCACTGCGCCAACCTCAAAGACCCCGCATAGCAGAAGAAGTCGGAAGTCGGATTTTGGTGAGCACCAAGGCGTGCACCTTTGGTGCGGTCAACGCAGACGAATTCAGAAGTTGGGGTGGATGTCCTAATCGTTGTTGCAGGCTACACATGTATGAGAATCAGACAAATAGCTTATATAGGGGAGGTGTTGGGTTTGATGGGTCAACTCCCTTGGTTGTGCGCATTACGCCAACCTCAAAGACCTTGTTTTCGTTAAGAAGTCAAAAGTTGGGGTCAATGTCCTAATGGCTCCTGCAGGCTACACATGTATGAGAATCGGACAAATAGCTTATATAGGGGAGGTGTTGGGTTTGATGGGTCGACTCCCCTGGTTGTGCGCATTACGTCAACCTCAAAGACCTTGTTTTCGTTAAGAAGTCAAAAGTTGGGGTCGATGTCCTAATTGCTCCTGTAGACTACACATGTATGAGAATCAGACAAATAGCTTATATAGGGGAGGTGTTGGGTTTGATGGGTTGACTCCCCTAGTTGTTCGCATTACACCAACCTCAAAGACCTTGTTTTCGTTTAGAAGCCGAAAGTTGGGGTCGATGTCCTAATTGCTCCTGCAGGCTACGCATGTATGAGAATCAGACAAATAGCTTATATAGGGGAGGTGTTGGGTTTGATGGGTCGACTCCCCTGGTTGTGCGCATTGCGCCAACCTCAAAGACCCTGCATTGCGGATGAAGTCGAAAGTCAGAGTTTGGTGTGCTACAAGGTGTGGTCGAAGGTGCTCACCTAGGTGTGCACCTTTGGAGCACAGGAAAAGTGCCCTCCAAAAGTGCGCACCTTTGGAGTGCACAAAAGTGCCCTCCAAAAGTGCGCACCTTTGGAGCGCAGAAAAGTGCCCTCCAAAAAGTGCCCTCCAAAAGTGCGCACCTTTGGAGCGCAGAAAAGTGCCCTCCAAAAAGTGCCCTCCAAAAGTGCGCACCTTTGGAGCGCAGAAAAGTGCCCTCCAAAAAGTGCCCTCCAAAAGTGCGCACCTTTGGAGCGCAGAAAAGTGCCCTCCAAAAAGTGCCCTCCAAAAGTGCGCACCTTTGGAGCGCAGAAAAGTGCCCTCCAAAAAGTGCCCTCCAAAAGTGCGCACCTTTGGAGCGCAGAAAAGTGCCCTCCAAAAAGTGCCCTCCAAAAGTGCGCACCTTTGGAGCGCAGAAAAGTGCCCTCCAAAAAGTGCCCTCCAAAAGTGCGCACCTTTGGAGCGCAGAAAAGTGCCCTCCAAAAAGTGCCCTCCAAAAGTGCGCACCTTTGGAGCGCAGAAAAGTGCCCTCCAAAAAGTGCCCTCCAAAAGTGCGCACCTTTGGAGCGCAGAAAAGTGCCCTCCAAAAGTGCGCACTTTTGGTGCGCACCAAGGCGCTGGTTCGGTCGTTGCAGGCGAGTTCGGAAGTTGGGGTCGATGTCCTGAGCGGAGGTGCAAACTACACAGGTGTCGGAATCGGACAAATAGCTTATATAGGGGAGGTGTATGCTTCGATGGGTCGACTCCCCAGGTTGAGCGCACCGCGCCAACCTCAAAGACCCTACGGTATGGATGAAGTCGGAAGTTGGGTCCGATGACCGATTCGATTAGTAGGTATGCTCATGAGGTCGGAATTTGGGTCCGATGACCTGCCATGTGCAGGAAGGCGAATGTTGACACTGTGCGTTGCAAGGTGCACACCAAGGCGCTGGTGCGGTCTTTTTAGTCGAGTTCGGAAGTTGGGGTCGATGTCCTGATCGGAGGTGCAAGCTACACAGGTGTGGGAATCGGACAAATAGCTTATATAGGGGAGGTGTATGCTTCGTTGGGTCGACTCCCCGGGTTGAGCGCACCGCGCCAACCTCAAAGACCCTACGGTATGGATGAAGTCGGAAGTTGGGTCCGATGACCGATTCGATATGTAGGCATACTCGCGAGGTCGGAATTTGGGTCCGATGACCTGCCACGTGCAGGAAGGCGAATGTTGGCACTGTGCGTTGCAAGGTGCGCACCAAGGCGCTGGTTCGGTCGTTGGAGGCGAGTTCGGAAGTTGGGGTCGATGTCTTGATCGGAGGTGCAAACTACACAGGTGTGGGAATCGGACAAATAGCTTATATAGGGGAGGTGTATGCTTCGTTGGGTCGACTCCCCGGGTTGAGCGCACCGCGCCAACCTCAAAGACCCTACGGTATGGATGAAGTCGGAAGTTGGGTCCGATGACCGATTCGATATGTAGGCATACTCGCGAGGTCGGAATTTGGGTCCGATGACCTGCCATGTGCAGGAAGGCGAATGTTGGGACTGTGCGTCGCAAGGTGCGCACCAAGGCGCTGGTGCCGTCGTTGCAGTCGAGTTCGGAAGTTGGGGTCGATGTCCTGGTCAGAGGTGCAAACTACACAGGTGTGGGAATCGGACAAATAGCTTATATAGGGGAGGTGTATGCTTCGATGGGTCGACTCCCTGGGTTGAGCGCACCGCGCCAACCTCAAAGACCCTACAGTATGGATGAAGTCGGAAGTTGGGTCCGATGACTGATTCGATACGTAGGCATATTGGCGAGGTCTGAATTTGTGTCCGATGACCTGCCATGCGCAGGAAGGCGGAATTTGGGTCCGATGACCGAGTTGATGGCGTGCCATGCGCAGAAAGGCGGAATTTGGGTCCGATGACCGAGTTGATGTTGATGGCCCGCCATGCACAGGAAGGCGGAATTTGGGTCCGATGACCGATTTGAAGGCGTGCCATACGCAAAAAGGCGGAGTTTGGGTCCGATGACCGAGTTGATATTGATGGCCCGCCATGCGCAGGAAGGCGGAATTTGGGTCCGATGACCTGACATACGCATGGAGTCCGACTCGGGGGCCGATGTTCGATTCGATGACTTGCATTGTGGGTAAAGTCGGAAGTTGTGGTCTTTGACCCGATTCGATGACCAGACTTCGGCTGCTTGAGAATCGGACAAATAACTTATATAGGGGAGGTAGTGTTCTCGAGCATCCTCCCCCCGTGCCCGTTTATGTCGATTGATGCTGGTGCTCGACTGGTTGGAGCGCTCGGATGCAAAAATCTTGCACCAGGATTTATCGATTGTGATGGACACGGCAAGTCTCCTGATTGCTATGCAGGAGCTCATCGTGAATCTCTATGCGGCCTTGGTATGGACTCGACCTGCGGAATGGTTCGGCAATGGTAGTCGCTCCAACACGTCCTTGCAATGGCCACAGAGGTGATTCGACTAGAGCTCCAGTCTAGCTTTTGGGTTGCTTGGCGGACTGGTATAGCCGCGATCGAGTTCCGGCCATGAACGTTTTAGATAGCTCTTGGGCTTTCTGGGACGGAAGTCGGAAGTTTGGGCTGTTGTCCGATTTGATGACCATTCTTCGGATGTGTGAGAATCGGACAAATAACTTATATAGGGGACTGTGTTGTCTCACGCAGCCCCCTCCGTGCCCCTCTATCTCGACCGATGTTGGTGCTTGAAAGGGTTGGGATCGCTCGGATTTATAAACGTGCACCACCATTTGTCGAGTGTGAGGGACGCGGCAGGTCTCCTAAATGCTATGCGGGCGCTCTCTGAGAATCTCTATCCGGCCTCGACACAGACTAGTCTTGCTGAATGGTTTGGCACTGGTAGTCGATCCAACACGTCGTTGTTGTGGCCGCCTAGGCGATTCGATTCGAGCCCCCGTCTAGCTTTTGGGTTGCTTGGCGGATTTTGCCCTATCCGCAAGTGAGCTCGGTCCCTAAACGTTCGAGAAACCCGATTGCTATGCGCCGACTCTCTTTCTTGCGAGCCTCCATCTAGCTTTTGGGTCTCTACGGAACGGAAGTCGGAATCTGGGACCGTTGTTTGATTCGACGAGGCAGACTACGGTTGTGCGAGAATCGGACAAATAACTTATATAGGGGAGGTGTTGATTGGAGCATTCTCCCCCGTGCCCCTCTAACTCGACCAATGCTGGCGCTCGAACGGTGGTAGCGCTCGGATTTTCATTGAGCGCCAGCATTGGTCGATTTAGAGGGGCATGCGAGATTCCCGAATGCTATGCGAGGGCTCTAACGGAAATGTCTATTGGTTTCGGTATGGATGCAATTGCGAGTGGTTCGGCAAAGGTAGTCGTTCCGATGCGTCCATGTCGTGGCCAAATCGATAATTCGATTTGAGCCCTCGTATAGCATTTGGGTCTCTCGATGTGATTCCGCATTCCAGTCCCTTTGGGCACTGCTTGAGCCGCATCCCAGGGGGTTCCCTTCCCAATAATCTGCCTCGCAACCCGATTGCTATGCGGTGAGGCTCCTCGGCCGCCTCGGAACTATCTGTGTATCAGACGCATCGCGGGATAAGGGGTTGGCAACGGTAGTCGCCCCAAGCGCGTCCGATGCTTGGACCATTCCGAGGCGGCCCCGAAGCCTCTTCCGTCTAGCCGTTGGGTCCTTCTCGCCGCATCCCTCGCCTCGCACCCCGATTGCTATGCGGTGAGGCTCCTCGGCCGCCTCGGAACTATCTGTGTATCGGACGCGTCGCGGGATAAGGGGTTGTCACTGGTAGTCGCCCCAAGCGCGTCCGATGCTTGGACCATTCCGAGGCGGCCCTGAAGCCTCTTCCGTCTAGCCGTTGGGTCCTTCTCGCCGCATCCCTCGCCTCGCACCCCGATTGCTATGCGGTGAGGCTCCTCGGCCGCCTCGGAACTATCTGTGTATCGGACGCGTCGCGGGATAAGGGGTTGTCATTGGTAGTCGCCCCAAGCGCGTCCGATGCTTGGACCATTCCGAGGCGGCCCTGAAGCCTCTTCCGTCTAGCCGTTGGGTCCTTCTCGCCGCATCCCTCGCCTCGCACCCCGATTGCTATGCGGTGAGGCTCCTCGGCCGCCTCGGAACTATCTGTGTATCGGACGCGTCGCGGGATAAGGGGTTGTCACTGGTAGTCGCCCCAAGCGCGTCCGATGCTTGGACCATTCCGAGGCGGCCCTGAAGCCTCTTCCGTCTAGCCGTTGGGTCCTTCTCGCCGCATCCCTCGCCTCGCACCCCGATTGCTATGCGGTGAGGCTCCTCGGCCGCCTCGGAACTATCTGTGTATCGGACGCGTCGCGGGATAAGGGGTTGTCACTGGTAGTCGCCCCAAGCGCGTTCGATGCTTGGACCATTCCGAGGCGGCCCTGAAGCCTCTTCCGTCTAGCCGTTGGGTCCTTCTCGCCGCATCCCTCGCCTCGCACCCCGATTGCTATGCGGTGAGGCTCCTCGGCCGCCTTGGAACTATCTGTGTATCGGACGCGTCGCGGGATAAGGGGTTGTCACTGGTAGTCGCCCCAAGCGCGTCCGATGCTTGGACCATTCCGAGGCGGACCCGAAGCCTCTTCCGTCTAGCCGTTGGGTCCTTCTCGCCGCATCCTTCGCCTCGCACCCCGATTGCTATGCGGTGAGGCTCCTCGGCCGCCTCGGAACTATCTGTGTATCGGACGCGTCGCGGGATAAGGGGTTGTCACTGGTAGTCGCCCCAAGCGCGTCCGATGCTTGGACCATTCCGAGGCGGACCCGAAGCCTCTTCCGTCTAGCCGTTGGGTCCTTCTCGCCGCATCCCTCGCCTCGCACCCCGATTGCTATGCGGTGAGGCTCCTCGGCCGCCTTGGAACTATCTGTGTATCGGACGCGTCGCGGGATAAGGGGTTGTCACTGGTAGTCGCCCCAAGCGCGTCCGATGCTTGGACCATTCCGAGGCGGACCCGAAGCCTCTTCCGTCTAGCCGTTGGGTCCTTCTCGCCGCATCCCTCGCCTCGCACCCCGATTGCTATGCGGTGAGGCTCCTCGGCCGCCTTGGAACTATCTGTGTATCGGACGCGTCGCGGGATAAGGGGTTGTCACTGGTAGTCGCCCCAAGCGCGTCCGATGCTTGGACCATTCCGAGGCGGACCCGAAGCCTCTTCCGTCTAGCCGTTGGGTCCTTCTCGCCGCATCCCTCGCCTCGCACCCCGATTGCTATGCGGTGAGGCTCCTCGGCCGCCTTGGAACTATCTGTGTATCGGACGCGTCGCGGGATAAGGGGTTGTCACTGGTAGTCGCCCCAAGCGCGTCCGATGCTTGGACCATTCCGAGGCGGCCCCGAAGCCTCTTCCGTCTAGCCGTTGGGTCCTTCTCGCCGCATCCCTCGCCTCGCACCCCGATTGCTATGCGGTGAGGCTCCTCGGCCGCCTTGGAACTATCTGTGTATCGGACGCGTCGCGGGATAAGGGGTTGTCACTGGTAGTCGCCCCAAGCGCGTCCGATGCTTGGACCATTCCGAGGCGGCCCCGAAGCCTCTTCCGTGTAGCCGTTGGGTCCTTCTCGCCGCATCCCTCGCCTCGCACCCCGATTGCTATGCGGTGAGGCTCCTCGGCCGCCTTGGAACTATCTGTGTATCGGACGCGTCGCGGGATAAGGGGTTGTCACTGGTAGTCGCCCCAAGCGCGTCCGATGCTTGGACCATTCCGAGGCGGACCTGAAGCCTCTTCCCTCTAGCCGTTGGGGCTTTCTCGCCGCATCCCTCGCCTCGCACCCTGATTGCTATGCTGTGAGGCTCCTCGGCCGCCTTGGAACTATCTGTGTATCGGACGCATCGCGGGATAAGGGGTTGGCAGTGGTAGTCGCCCCAAGCGCATCCGATGCTTGGACCATTCCGAGGCGGCCCTGCAGCCTCTTCCGTCTAGCCGTTGGGGCCATCTCGCCGCATCCCCCACCTCGCACCACGATTGCTATGCGGTGAGGCTCCTTGGCCGCCTCGGAACTATCTGTGTATCGGACGCATCGCGGGATAAGGGGTTGTCACTGGTAGTCGCCCCAAGCGCGTCCGATGCTTGGACTATTCCGAGGCGGCCCTGCAGCCTCTTCCGTCTAGCCGTTGGGGCCATCTCGCTGCATCCCCCACCTCCTCGGCCGCCTCGGAACTATCTGTGTATCGGACGCATCGCGGGATAAGGGGTTGGCAGTGGTAGTCGCCCCAAGCGCGTCCGATGCTTGGACTATTCCGAGGCAGCCCTGCAGCCTCTTCCGTCTAGCCTTTGGGGCCATCTCGCCGCATCCCTCGCCTCGCACCCCGATTGCTATGCGGTGAGGCTCCTCGGCCGCCTGGGAACTATCTTCGTATCGGACGCATCGCGGGATAAGGGGTTGTCACTGGTAGTCGCCCCAAGCGCGTCCGATGCTTGGACTATTCCGAGGCGGCCCTGTGGCCTCTTCCGTCTAGCCGTTGGGGCCATCTCGCCGCATCCCCCACCTCGCACCCCGATTGCTATGCGGTGAGGCTCTTCGGCCGCCTTGGAACTATCTTCGTATCGGACGCATCGCGGGATAAGGGGTTGTCACTGGTAGTGGCCCCAAGCGCGTCCGATGCTTGGACTATTCCGAGGCGGCCCTGCAGCCTCTTCCGTCTAGCCGTTGGGGCCATCTCGCCGCATCCCCCACCTCGCACCCCGATTGCTATGCGGTGAGGCTCCTCGGCCGCCTTGGAACTATCTTCGTATCGGACGCATCGCGGGATAAGGGGTTGTCACTGGTAGTCGCCCCAAGCGCGTCCGATGCTTGGACTATTCCGACGCGGCCCTGTGGCCTCTTCCGTCTAGCCGTTGGGGCCATCTCGCCGCATCCCCCACCTCGCACCCCGATTGCTATGCGGTGAGGCTCCTCGGCCGCCTTGGAACCATCTTCGTATCGGACGCATCGCGGGATAGGGGGCTGTCACTGGTAGTCGCCCCAAGCGTGTCCGATGCTTGGACCATTCCTAGGCGGCCCTGAAGCCTCTTCCGTCTAGCCGTTGGGGCCTTCCCGCCCCATCCCTCGCCTCGCACCCCCGATTGCTATGCGGTGAGGCTCCTCGGCCGCCTTGGAACCATCTGTGTATCGGACGCATCGCGGGATAAGGGGTTGGCACTGGCAGTCGCCCCAAGCGCGTCCGATGCTTGGACCATTCCGAGGTGGCCCTGAAGCCTCTTCCGTCTAGCCGTTGGGGCCTTCCCGCCCCATCCCTCGCCTCGCACCCCGATTGATATGCGGTGAGGCTCCTCGGCCGCCTTGGAACTATCTGTGTATCGGACGCATCGCGGGATAAGGGGTTGGCACTGGTAGTCGTCCCAATCGCATCCGATGCTTGGACCATTCCGAGGCGGCCCTGCAGCCTCTTCCGTTTAGCCGTCGGGGCCTTCCCGCCGCATCCCTCGCCTCGCATCCCGATTCCTATGCGGTGAGTCTTCTCGGCCGCCGCGGAACTATACCTGTTATTGCTACTGCATCCTTCGGCTGGTAACCTCCTCTGCCGCCTTGGAACGTTCTCTTTGTCGGACGCGTCGCGGGATAAGGGGTTGGCACTGGTAGTCGCCCCAAGCGCGCCCGATGCATAGACCGCTCCGAGTCGACCTTGCTTTCAGCCTCTCACATGCATAGACCTCTCTGAGTCGACCCTGCAGCCTCTCACGTTTAGCCTTTGGAATCTCGCCTCACAACATGATTGCTATCCTTGATGCATCCCTTGCCTCGAGCCCTGATTGCTTTCTTGGCTGCATCCCTCCTCTCCTCACAGCCCGGTTGTCATCACTGCTTCATCCGTCGCTTCATGCATTCTGGCTGCTGGGCCCTTCCCACCGCACACCTCGATTGCTATCTCTTCTGCATCACACACCCCGATTGCTATCTCTGCTACATCCCTCGGCTCTCACTTCTGCATCCTTCGCCTCACACCTCGATTGCTATCAATGCTGCATCCGTAACCTCACACCCCGATTGCTATGCGGGGAGGCTCCTTGGCCGCCTTGGAAATTTCTGTGTGTCGGACGCACCGCGGGATAAGGGGTTGGCACTGGTAGTCGCCCCAAGTGCGCCCGATTCTTAGACCGCTTCGAGGTGACCTCGTAGCCTCTTTCGTCCAGGCTTCCTGCCTTCAACGCCCTTTTTACACCTCGATTGCTATGCGCGGGCTCGTTGGCGTCTATCACCTCTCTGCGAAGAGTGGCACGATGATTGTTGGGGT
>NW_026729047.1:20000-35000 GCF_030272615.1 Cryptomeria japonica | reverse complement strand
TCCGAAGTGTGCTCCAAGGTGCGGCGTGCACGAAGTCGGAGCCCGGTTTGCCCCGGGTGCGCACCTCGCGTGCACCTTCGCCGCGGTGGGCACCATGGCGTGCACGAAGTCGGAGCCCGGTTTGCCCCGGGTGCGCACCTCGCGTGCACCTTCGCCGGGGTGGGCACCTTGGTGTGCAGACCTTGGCTGGGTTGCGCGCCCTGGTGGGCACCATGGTGCGCACCAAGGAGCGCTCCGAAGTGTGCTCCAAGGTGCGGCCTGCACGAAGTCGGAGCCCGGTTTGCCCCGGGTGTGCACCTCGGGTGGGCACCTTGGTGCGCATGCCTTGCCTGGGCTGCGCACCAGGGCGGGCTCAAGATGGCACCCGCGTTCCTTTTTTTTCACTATCTTTCAAAACGGAAATTTTAAAATCTCATTTTTTTTTGCCTTTTTCTGGAAATTAGTGAAGGCAGCGCATCAAAGGTGCGCACCTCGCTGCCCACCACGGTGCGCAACGCCGGTGGGCACCCGGGAGTGCTTCGAAGTGTGCTCCAAGGTGCTGCGTGCACGTTGTCGGAGCCCGGTTTGCCCCGGGTGCGCACCTCGCGTGCACCTTCGTCGGGGTGGGCACCTTGGCTGGGTTTGCCCCGGCTGCGCTCCGAAGCGGGGTTATTGGAGCGCCGCCTCTTTTTTTGTCGGAGCGTTTGGTGGGGTTTCTCGCATTGGCTCTTCCGAGGCCCGGTTGCCACCCTGGCGCGCACGAAGTCGGAAGTAGGGTTAATTGCCCGGGTGCGCACCTTTGCCAGGGTGGGCACCTTACCTGGGCTGCGCACCAGGGCGGGCTCAAGATGGCACGCGCGTTCCGTTTTTTTCACTATCTTTCAAAACGGAAATTTTAAAATCTCCTTTTTTTTTTGCCTTTTCTGGAAATTAGTGAAGGCAGCGCATCAAAGGTGCGCACCTCGCTGCCCACCTTGGTGTGCTCTGAGGTGCGCACCCGGGAGCGCTACGAAGTGTGCTCCAAGGTGCGGCGTGCACGTTGTCGGAGCCCGGTTTGCCCCGGGTGCGCACCTCGCCTGCACCTTGGCCGGGGTGGGCACCTTGGCTGGGTTTGCCCAGGGTGCGCTCCGAAGCGGGGTTACTGGAGCGCCCCCTCTTTTTTTGTCAGAGCGTTTGGTGGGGTTTCTCGCATTGGCTCTTCCCAGGCCCGGTTGTTGGGTGCGCTCCCACCCTGGCGCGCGCGAAGTTGGAAGTTGGATTAATTGCCCGGGCGCGCACCTTCGCCAGGGTGGGCACCTTGGTGCGCACACCTTGGCTGGGCTGCGCACCAGGGCGGGCTCAAGATGGCACCAGCATTCCCTTTTTCTCACTATCTTTCAAAACGGAAATTTTAAAATCTCGTTTTTTTTTTGCCTTTTATGGAAATTAGTGAAGGCATCGCATCAAAGGTGCGCACCTCGCTGCCCACCTTGGTGTGCTCCGAGGTGCCCACCACGGTGCGCAACGCCGGTGCGAACCCGGGAGCGCCCCGATGTGTGCTCCAAGGTGCGGCGTGCACGAAGTCGGACCCCGGTTTGCCCCGGGTGCGCACCTCGCGTGCACCTTGGTGCGCACACCTTGGCTGGGTTGCGCGGCCTGGTGGGCACCATGGTGCGCACCAAGGAGCGCTCCGAAGTGTGCTCCAAGGTGCGGCGTGCACGAAGTCGGAGCCCGGTTTGCCCCGGGTACGCACCTTCGCCGGGGTGGGCACCTCGGCTGGGTTGCGCGCCCTGGTGCGCACCAAGGAGCGCTCCGAAGTGTGCTCCAAGGTGCGGCGTGCACGAAGTCGGAGCCCGGTTTGCCCCGGGTGCGCACCTCGCGTGCACCTTCGGCGGGGTTGCGCGCCCTGGTGGGCACCATGGTGCGCACCAAGGAGCGCTCCGAAGTGTGCTCCAAGGTGCGGCGTGCACGAAGTCGGAGCCCGGTTTGCCCCGGGTGCGCACCTCGCGTGCACCTTCGGCGGGGTTGCGCGCCCTGGTGGGCACCATGGTGCGCACCAAGGAGCGCTCCGAAGTGTGCTCCAAGGTGCGGCGTGCACGAAGTCGGAGCCCGGTTTGCCCCGGGTGCGCACCTCGCGTGCACCTTCGCCGCGGTGGGCACCATGGCGTGCACGAAGTCGGAGCCCGGTTTGCCCCGGGTGCGCACCTCGCGTGCACCTTCGCCGGGGTGGGCACCTCGGCTGGGTTGCGCGCCCTGGTGCGCACCAAGGAGCGCTCCGAAGTGTGCTCCAAGGTGCGGCGTGCACGAAGTCGGAGCCCGGTTTGCCCCGGGTGCGCACCTCGCGTGCACCTTCGCCAGGGTGGGCACCTCGGTGCGCACACCTTCTCAATGTTTTCTTGCCTTTTCTGGAAATTGGTGAAGGCAGCGCATCAAAGGTGCGCACCTCGGTGTGCTCCGAGGTGCGAACCCGAGAGCGCTCCGAGGTGCCCACGAAGTCGAAAGTCGGGTTAATTGCATTGTTTTCCCCGGGTGCGCTCCGAGGTGCGCAACATCGGCGCGCACCAAGGAGGGCTCCGAAGTGTGCTCCAAGGTGCGCACGATGGCGTGCACCTCTGGTGCGCACGATTCGGAGCTCGGTTTGACCGGGGTGCGCACACCTTGGCTGGGTTGCGCACCTTTTGTGCGCTCCAAGGTGCGCACGAAGTCGGAGCTCGGTTTGCCCCGGGTGCGCACCTTCGCCAGGGTGCGCACCTTGATGCGCACGCCTTGGCTGGGCTGCGCACCTTGGTGGGCGCCATGGTGCGCACCTTTCGTGCGCTCCAAGGTGCGCACGAAGTCGGAGCTCGGTTTGCCCCGGGTGCGCACCTTGGTGGGCGCCATGGTGCACTCCGAGGTGCCCAAGATTGGTGCGCACCAAGGAGCGCTCCGAAGTGCGCTCCAAGGTGCGCGCGAAGTCGAAAGTTGGGTTAATTGTCCGGTTTGCCTCGGGTGCGCACCTTGCGTGCACCTTCGCCAGGGTGGGCGCCTTGGTGCGCACACCTTGGCTGGGCTGCGCACACCTTGGCACCCGCGTTTCCTTCATTTTAAATTTTTTTTTTTTACAATCTCTCAAGTGGGAAATTCTATAATCTCAACTTTTTTTGCCTTTTCAGGAAACTTTTGAATGGAGCGCATCATTGGTGCGCTCCGAAGTGTGCTCCAAAGCTCTCTCCAGCTGCGTGCACCTGCCCCGGCCGCGCACCCGGCCCCGCCCAGCTTCGCTCACCTGTCCCGGGCGTCTGGTGCGGAACCTTAGAGTAAGAAACATCACCGTGCACCTTGGCCAACGTGCGCGACTCGACCGAGCGCGCACTGGCCGAGGTGCACACCGATTTCACCTGGGTGCGCGCGCAGCACCTCGGGCGCACCGGGGTGCGCGCACAACGCCCGGGTTGCACCGTGGCCTGTGTGCTCGGGGCGCCTCGGGTGCGCGCTCGGTGTCGCCCCCGCGCGCGCGGTAGTGCGGGCAGCGCACCCCGGCCCGGCCCGGCCCCGACGAGAACGCAAACGGGCAAAAGGTTTATTCAAATAGCATTGCGACGCCCGGCGAAAAACTAAAAAAGGGTGCAACACCGGGACTTCCCGAGAGGTCACCCATCCCAGTACTACTCCGGCCCAAGCGCGCTTAACTGCGGAGTTCTGATGGGATCCGGTGCACTAATGCTGGTATGATCGCACCCGTTATGAGCTTGTCGCAGTGTGTACTTAGCAAACCGCGACCCACGTGCGAATCCACCCCGGCCACCCACCCCCGTCGAGGTGCACACCCTCCCTCGCGAAGTGCGCCCCGTTCGCCAAGTGTGAGCCCTGCCCGGGTGCGCGCACCTTGCTAGGGCGTCGGGTGTGCACCCGGCCCGGCCTACGTGCGTGCACCTGGAGGGGGCGTCGTGTGCGTGCAGTGTCCCGTCTGCAACGCGGTGCCCACACACCACCTCGGGCGCAACGACCTGCGCTCACATGTGGGCCGAGTGCACCTTGGTGCATGTTCGGGGCGCCTCGGGTGCACGCTCGATCTTGCCCCGGTGCACCAAGGCGCTCGGTTTGCCCCGGGTGCGCACTTGGTGCAAGGTGGGCACCCAAAATAGGGATCAAGCACCAAAACACAAGTTTCGGGATGCAAAATGGGACCCAAGGACCACAAATGCGTTCCAAGACCCATGATGGGTCCACGAGAACAAAAATGTGTTCCGAGACTTAATAAACAAATATTGGGTTTTAGGAGAAGAAACATGCTCTGATGCCCAAAACGAGAATCGACCCCGAAAAGGCCACAGGCCAAAAGTGGGATGCGAGACAAAAAAAAATGGGACCCGAGGACCAAAATTGGGTTCCCAGGTCGAAGACAGGGCAACCGGACAAGAAACGACCTCTAAGGCTCGAAATGAGTCCCGACGACTAAAACTTGACAAGAAGCACCCATCAGGCACCCAACTCGACACCCATGGGATGCCGACCCACCCGGGCTTCCACCTAGCACACCTTGGCACCCACCCACCCTCGCACCCAACCTCGCACCCAACTTAGCACCTTTGAACCCACATTGGCACTCACCCTGACCCTGGCACCTTGGAACCCACATTGGCACTCACCTTGACCCTGGCACCCACCTTTGCACTCACCTTGGGACCCACCCTGGCTCCCACCTCGGCACCCACCCAGACACCCACCTTGGTTCCTTGGCACCCACCTTGGATCCTTGGCACCCACCCCGACACCCACCTTGGCACGCAACTTGGCTACTTGCCACCCACCTTGGCTCCTTGACGCCCACCCCGACAACCACCCCGTGACCTACCCTGGCTAGGGTTGGTGCACACCCACCCTGGTGCCCACCTTGGCACCCACCCTATGACCCACCTTGGCACGCACCTTAGTACCCACCCCGTTACCCACCCTAGGACCCACCCCGTGACCCACCTTGGCCAGGGTGGGTGCACCCACCCTGGTGCCCACCTTGGCACCCACCCATCCTAGCACCCAGCCTGTGACCGGGCTTGGAACCCAACCTTGCACCCGCACCCGTCTTGGCCAGTGTGGGTGCGCACCCATCCTGGCACCCACGTTGTGACACACCCTTTAACCCACGCACCCTAGCACCCACGTTGGCACCCACCTTGGAACCCAACCTAGCAACTTGGCACCCACCCCGTGACCCACCTTGGCATCCACCATAGCAGTCGCCGACTTGGCACCCACCTCGGCACCCACCTTGACACTTGTGGACCCACCTTGCCACTCACCCTAGCATCGACCCATCCTAGCACCCACCCTGGCACCTTTGCACCCTAGCACTCACCCATCCTAGCACCTAACCTGTGACCCACCTTGACACTCACCCTCGCACCCACCTTGGAACCCAACCTAGCACCCACCCACCCTGACACCAACCCTAGCACCTACCCACCCTTGCACCCACCCTGTGACCCATCTTGGCACCCACCCATCCTACCACTCAACCTATCACCCACCTTCTCACCCACCTTGGCATCCACCTTAGCACCCACCCACACTGGCACCTTGGCACCCACCTCGGGCAAGGTGGGTGCACACCCACCCTGGCACCCAATTTAGAACCCACCGAGCATGTTACCCACCTTGGCACCCACATTGCAGCCCACCCTAGTACCCACCCTATGACCCACATTGGCATCCACACCCTAGCACCCAGGCACCTCGACACCCGCCTTGACACCCACCCTAGCACTGAACCTGTGACCCACCTTGGAACTCACCCTAGAACCCACCCACCCTGTGAACCACCTTGGCATCCACCTTAGCACCCACCCACCTTGGCACCCACTCTAGCACTCACCCATCCTAACACCCAACTTGTTACCCACCTTGGCACCCGCCCTCGCGTCCACCTTGAAACCCACCCTAGCACCCACCCACGCAGGAGCCCACCTTGGCACCCAACCTAACACCCACGCATCCTGGCACCCAACTTGTGACCCACCTTGGAACCCACCCTAGTACCCACCTTTGAACCCACTATATCACCAACCCACCTTGGCACCCACCCTATGACCCTCTTTGGAATCCACCCTAGCACGCACCCACCCTGGCACCCACCATGGAGCGCACCCTAGCACCCACCCACCTCGGCACGCACCTCAACACCCACCTTGGTGTGCGCACTGCGCCAACCTCTCAAAGACCCTATGTGGTGCGCTCCAAAGTGTACACCTTTGGTGCGCTCCAAGGTGCGCACCTTTGGTGCACACCGAGGTGCACACCAAAGTGTGCACCGAGGTGAGCACCAAAGTGCACTCCAGGGTGCACACCAAGGCGTGCACCTTTGGTGCGGTCAATGCAAACGAATTCGGAAGTTGGGGTCGATGTCCTAATCGCTGCTGCAGACTACACGTATGAGAATCGGACAAATAGCTTTATATAGGGGAGGTGTTGCGTTTGATGGGTCGACTCCCCTGGTTGTGTGCACTGCACCAACTTCAAAGACCCTGTCTTGTTTAAGAAGTCAAAAGTTGGGGTGGATGTCCTAATCATTGCTGCAGTCTACGCATGTATGAGAATCAGACAAATAGCTTATATAGGGGAGGTGTTGCATTCGGTGGGTTGACTCCCCTGGTTGTGCGCACTGCGCCAACCTCAAAGACCCCGCATAGCAGAAGAAGTCGGAAGTCGGATTTTGGTGAGCACCAAGGCGTGCACCTTTGGTGCGGTCAACGCAGACGAATTCAGAAGTTGGGGTGGATGTCCTAATCGTTGTTGCAGGCTACACATGTATGAGAATCAGACAAATAGCTTATATAGGGGAGGTGTTGGGTTTGATGGGTCAACTCCCTTGGTTGTGCGCATTACGCCAACCTCAAAGACCTTGTTTTCGTTAAGAAGTCAAAAGTTGGGGTCAATGTCCTAATGGCTCCTGCAGGCTACACATGTATGAGAATCGGACAAATAGCTTATATAGGGGAGGTGTTGGGTTTGATGGGTCGACTCCCCTGGTTGTGCGCATTACGTCAACCTCAAAGACCTTGTTTTCGTTAAGAAGTCAAAAGTTGGGGTCGATGTCCTAATTGCTCCTGTAGACTACACATGTATGAGAATCAGACAAATAGCTTATATAGGGGAGGTGTTGGGTTTGATGGGTTGACTCCCCTAGTTGTTCGCATTACACCAACCTCAAAGACCTTGTTTTCGTTTAGAAGCCGAAAGTTGGGGTCGATGTCCTAATTGCTCCTGCAGGCTACGCATGTATGAGAATCAGACAAATAGCTTATATAGGGGAGGTGTTGGGTTTGATGGGTCGACTCCCCTGGTTGTGCGCATTGCGCCAACCTCAAAGACCCTGCATTGCGGATGAAGTCGAAAGTCAGAGTTTGGTGTGCTACAAGGTGTGGTCGAAGGTGCTCACCTAGGTGTGCACCTTTGGAGCACAGGAAAAGTGCCCTCCAAAAGTGCGCACCTTTGGAGTGCACAAAAGTGCCCTCCAAAAGTGCGCACCTTTGGAGCGCAGAAAAGTGCCCTCCAAAAAGTGCCCTCCAAAAGTGCGCACCTTTGGAGCGCAGAAAAGTGCCCTCCAAAAAGTGCCCTCCAAAAGTGCGCACCTTTGGAGCGCAGAAAAGTGCCCTCCAAAAAGTGCCCTCCAAAAGTGCGCACCTTTGGAGCGCAGAAAAGTGCCCTCCAAAAAGTGCCCTCCAAAAGTGCGCACCTTTGGAGCGCAGAAAAGTGCCCTCCAAAAAGTGCCCTCCAAAAGTGCGCACCTTTGGAGCGCAGAAAAGTGCCCTCCAAAAAGTGCCCTCCAAAAGTGCGCACCTTTGGAGCGCAGAAAAGTGCCCTCCAAAAAGTGCCCTCCAAAAGTGCGCACCTTTGGAGCGCAGAAAAGTGCCCTCCAAAAAGTGCCCTCCAAAAGTGCGCACCTTTGGAGCGCAGAAAAGTGCCCTCCAAAAAGTGCCCTCCAAAAGTGCGCACCTTTGGAGCGCAGAAAAGTGCCCTCCAAAAGTGCGCACTTTTGGTGCGCACCAAGGCGCTGGTTCGGTCGTTGCAGGCGAGTTCGGAAGTTGGGGTCGATGTCCTGAGCGGAGGTGCAAACTACACAGGTGTCGGAATCGGACAAATAGCTTATATAGGGGAGGTGTATGCTTCGATGGGTCGACTCCCCAGGTTGAGCGCACCGCGCCAACCTCAAAGACCCTACGGTATGGATGAAGTCGGAAGTTGGGTCCGATGACCGATTCGATTAGTAGGTATGCTCATGAGGTCGGAATTTGGGTCCGATGACCTGCCATGTGCAGGAAGGCGAATGTTGACACTGTGCGTTGCAAGGTGCACACCAAGGCGCTGGTGCGGTCTTTTTAGTCGAGTTCGGAAGTTGGGGTCGATGTCCTGATCGGAGGTGCAAGCTACACAGGTGTGGGAATCGGACAAATAGCTTATATAGGGGAGGTGTATGCTTCGTTGGGTCGACTCCCCGGGTTGAGCGCACCGCGCCAACCTCAAAGACCCTACGGTATGGATGAAGTCGGAAGTTGGGTCCGATGACCGATTCGATATGTAGGCATACTCGCGAGGTCGGAATTTGGGTCCGATGACCTGCCACGTGCAGGAAGGCGAATGTTGGCACTGTGCGTTGCAAGGTGCGCACCAAGGCGCTGGTTCGGTCGTTGGAGGCGAGTTCGGAAGTTGGGGTCGATGTCTTGATCGGAGGTGCAAACTACACAGGTGTGGGAATCGGACAAATAGCTTATATAGGGGAGGTGTATGCTTCGTTGGGTCGACTCCCCGGGTTGAGCGCACCGCGCCAACCTCAAAGACCCTACGGTATGGATGAAGTCGGAAGTTGGGTCCGATGACCGATTCGATATGTAGGCATACTCGCGAGGTCGGAATTTGGGTCCGATGACCTGCCATGTGCAGGAAGGCGAATGTTGGGACTGTGCGTCGCAAGGTGCGCACCAAGGCGCTGGTGCCGTCGTTGCAGTCGAGTTCGGAAGTTGGGGTCGATGTCCTGGTCAGAGGTGCAAACTACACAGGTGTGGGAATCGGACAAATAGCTTATATAGGGGAGGTGTATGCTTCGATGGGTCGACTCCCTGGGTTGAGCGCACCGCGCCAACCTCAAAGACCCTACAGTATGGATGAAGTCGGAAGTTGGGTCCGATGACCGATTCGATACGTAGGCATATTGGCGAGGTCTGAATTTGTGTCCGATGACCTGCCATGCGCAGGAAGGCGGAATTTGGGTCCGATGACCGAGTTGATGGCGTGCCATGCGCAGAAAGGCGGAATTTGGGTCCGATGACCGAGTTGATGTTGATGGCCCGCCATGCACAGGAAGGCGGAATTTGGGTCCGATGACCGATTTGAAGGCGTGCCATACGCAAAAAGGCGGAGTTTGGGTCCGATGACCGAGTTGATATTGATGGCCCGCCATGCGCAGGAAGGCGGAATTTGGGTCCGATGACCTGACATACGCATGGAGTCCGACTCGGGGGCCGATGTTCGATTCGATGACTTGCATTGTGGGTAAAGTCGGAAGTTGTGGTCTTTGACCCGATTCGATGACCAGACTTCGGCTGCTTGAGAATCGGACAAATAACTTATATAGGGGAGGTAGTGTTCTCGAGCATCCTCCCCCCGTGCCCGTTTATGTCGATTGATGCTGGTGCTCGACTGGTTGGAGCGCTCGGATGCAAAAATCTTGCACCAGGATTTATCGATTGTGATGGACACGGCAAGTCTCCTGATTGCTATGCAGGAGCTCATCGTGAATCTCTATGCGGCCTTGGTATGGACTCGACCTGCGGAATGGTTCGGCAATGGTAGTCGCTCCAACACGTCCTTGCAATGGCCACAGAGGTGATTCGACTAGAGCTCCAGTCTAGCTTTTGGGTTGCTTGGCGGACTGGTATAGCCGCGATCGAGTTCCGGCCATGAACGTTTTAGATAGCTCTTGGGCTTTCTGGGACGGAAGTCGGAAGTTTGGGCTGTTGTCCGATTTGATGACCATTCTTCGGATGTGTGAGAATCGGACAAATAACTTATATAGGGGACTGTGTTGTCTCACGCAGCCCCCTCCGTGCCCCTCTATCTCGACCGATGTTGGTGCTTGAAAGGGTTGGGATCGCTCGGATTTATAAACGTGCACCACCATTTGTCGAGTGTGAGGGACGCGGCAGGTCTCCTAAATGCTATGCGGGCGCTCTCTGAGAATCTCTATCCGGCCTCGACACAGACTAGTCTTGCTGAATGGTTTGGCACTGGTAGTCGATCCAACACGTCGTTGTTGTGGCCGCCTAGGCGATTCGATTCGAGCCCCCGTCTAGCTTTTGGGTTGCTTGGCGGATTTTGCCCTATCCGCAAGTGAGCTCGGTCCCTAAACGTTCGAGAAACCCGATTGCTATGCGCCGACTCTCTTTCTTGCGAGCCTCCATCTAGCTTTTGGGTCTCTACGGAACGGAAGTCGGAATCTGGGACCGTTGTTTGATTCGACGAGGCAGACTACGGTTGTGCGAGAATCGGACAAATAACTTATATAGGGGAGGTGTTGACTGGAGCATTCTCCCCCGTGCCCCTCTAACTCGACCAATGCTGGCGCTCGAACGGTGGTAGCGCTCGGATTTTCATTGAGCGCCAGCATTGGTCGATTTAGAGGGGCATGCGAGATTCCCGAATGCTATGCGAGGGCTCTAACGGAAATGTCTATTGGTTTCGGTATGGATGCAATTGTGAGTGGTTCGGCAAAGGTAGTCGTTCCGATGCGTCCATGTCGTGGCCAAATCGATAATTCGATTTGAGCCCTCGTATAGCATTTGGGTCTCTCGATGTGATTCCGCATTCCAGTCCCTTTGGGCACTGCTTGAGCCGCATCCCAGGGGGTTCCCTTCCCAATAATCTGCCTCGCAACCCGATTGCTATGCGGTGAGGCTCCTCGGCCGCCTCGGAACTATCTGTGTATCAGACGCATCGCGGGATAAGGGGTTGGCAACGGTAGTCGCCCCAAGCGCGTCCGATGCTTGGACCATTCCGAGGCGGCCCTGAAGCCTCTTCCGTCTAGCCGTTGGGTCCTTCTCGCCGCATCCCTCGCCTCGCACCCCGATTGCTATGCGGTGAGGCTCCTCGGCCGCCTCGGAACTATCTGTGTATCGGACGCGTCGCGGGATAAGGGGTTGTCACTGGTAGTCGCCCCAAGCGCGTCCGATGCTTGGACCATTCCGAGGCGGCCCTGAAGCCTCTTCCGTCTAGCCGTTGGGTCCTTCTCGCCGCATCCCTCGCCTCGCACCCCGATTGCTATGCGGTGAGGCTCCTCGGCCGCCTCGGAACTATCTGTGTATCGGACGCGTCGCGGGATAAGGGGTTGTCATTGGTAGTCGCCCCAAGCGCGTCCGATGCTTGGACCATTCCGAGGCGGCCCTGAAGCCTCTTCCGTCTAGCCGTTGGGTCCTTCTCGCCGCATCCCTCGCCTCGCACCCCGATTGCTATGCGGTGAGGCTCCTCGGCCGCCTCGGAACTATCTGTGTATCGGACGCGTCGCGGGATAAGGGGTTGTCACTGGTAGTCGCCCCAAGCGCGTCCGATGCTTGGACCATTCCGAGGCGGCCCTGAAGCCTCTTCCGTCTAGCCGTTGGGTCCTTCTCGCCGCATCCCTCGCCTCGCACCCCGATTGCTATGCGGTGAGGCTCCTCGGCCGCCTCGGAACTATCTGTGTATCGGACGCGTCGCGGGATAAGGGGTTGTCACTGGTAGTCGCCCCAAGCGCGTTCGATGCTTGGACCATTCCGAGGCGGCCCTGAAGCCTCTTCCGTCTAGCCGTTGGGTCCTTCTCGCCGCATCCCTCGCCTCGCACCCCGATTGCTATGCGGTGAGGCTCCTCGGCCGCCTTGGAACTATCTGTGTATCGGACGCGTCGCGGGATAAGGGGTTGTCACTGGTAGTCGCCCCAAGCGCGTCCGATGCTTGGACCATTCCGAGGCGGACCCGAAGCCTCTTCCGTCTAGCCGTTGGGTCCTTCTCGCCGCATCCTTCGCCTCGCACCCCGATTGCTATGCGGTGAGGCTCCTCGGCCGCCTCGGAACTATCTGTGTATCGGACGCGTCGCGGGATAAGGGGTTGTCACTGGTAGTCGCCCCAAGCGCGTCCGATGCTTGGACCATTCCGAGGCGGACCCGAAGCCTCTTCCGTCTAGCCGTTGGGTCCTTCTCGCCGCATCCCTCGCCTCGCACCCCGATTGCTATGCGGTGAGGCTCCTCGGCCGCCTTGGAACTATCTGTGTATCGGACGCGTCGCGGGATAAGGGGTTGTCACTGGTAGTCGCCCCAAGCGCGTCCGATGCTTGGACCATTCCGAGGCGGACCCGAAGCCTCTTCCGTCTAGCCGTTGGGTCCTTCTCGCCGCATCCCTCGCCTCGCACCCCGATTGCTATGCGGTGAGGCTCCTCGGCCGCCTTGGAACTATCTGTGTATCGGACGCGTCGCGGGATAAGGGGTTGTCACTGGTAGTCGCCCCAAGCGCGTCCGATGCTTGGACCATTCCGAGGCGGACCCGAAGCCTCTTCCGTCTAGCCGTTGGGTCCTTCTCGCCGCATCCCTCGCCTCGCACCCCGATTGCTATGCGGTGAGGCTCCTCGGCCGCCTTGGAACTATCTGTGTATCGGACGCGTCGCGGGATAAGGGGTTGTCACTGGTAGTCGCCCCAAGCGCGTCCGATGCTTGGACCATTCCGAGGCGGCCCCGAAGCCTCTTCCGTCTAGCCGTTGGGTCCTTCTCGCCGCATCCCTCGCCTCGCACCCCGATTGCTATGCGGTGAGGCTCCTCGGCCGCCTTGGAACTATCTGTGTATCGGACGCGTCGCGGGATAAGGGGTTGTCACTGGTAGTCGCCCCAAGCGCGTCCGATGCTTGGACCATTCCGAGGCGGCCCCGAAGCCTCTTCCGTGTAGCCGTTGGGTCCTTCTCGCCGCATCCCTCGCCTCGCACCCCGATTGCTATGCGGTGAGGCTCCTCGGCCGCCTTGGAACTATCTGTGTATCGGACGCGTCGCGGGATAAGGGGTTGTCACTGGTAGTCGCCCCAAGCGCGTCCGATGCTTGGACCATTCCGAGGCGGACCTGAAGCCTCTTCCCTCTAGCCGTTGGGGCTTTCTCGCCGCATCCCTCGCCTCGCACCCTGATTGCTATGCTGTGAGGCTCCTCGGCCGCCTTGGAACTATCTGTGTATCGGACGCATCGCGGGATAAGGGGTTGGCAGTGGTAGTCGCCCCAAGCGCATCCGATGCTTGGACCATTCCGAGGCGGCCCTGCAGCCTCTTCCGTCTAGCCGTTGGGGCCATCTCGCCGCATCCCCCACCTCGCACCACGATTGCTATGCGGTGAGGCTCCTTGGCCGCCTCGGAACTATCTGTGTATCGGACGCATCGCGGGATAAGGGGTTGTCACTGGTAGTCGCCCCAAGCGCGTCCGATGCTTGGACTATTCCGAGGCGGCCCTGCAGCCTCTTCCGTCTAGCCGTTGGGGCCATCTCGCTGCATCCCCCACCTCCTCGGCCGCCTCGGAACTATCTGTGTATCGGACGCATCGCGGGATAAGGGGTTGGCAGTGGTAGTCGCCCCAAGCGCGTCCGATGCTTGGACTATTCCGAGGCAGCCCTGCAGCCTCTTCCGTCTAGCCTTTGGGGCCATCTCGCCGCATCCCTCGCCTCGCACCCCGATTGCTATGCGGTGAGGCTCCTCGGCCGCCTGGGAACTATCTTCGTATCGGACGCATCGCGGGATAAGGGGTTGTCACTGGTAGTCGCCCCAAGCGCGTCCGATGCTTGGACTATTCCGAGGCGGCCCTGTGGCCTCTTCCGTCTAGCCGTTGGGGCCATCTCGCCGCATCCCCCACCTCGCACCCCGATTGCTATGCGGTGAGGCTCTTCGGCCGCCTTGGAACTATCTTCGTATCGGACGCATCGCGGGATAAGGGGTTGTCACTGGTAGTGGCCCCAAGCGCGTCCGATGCTTGGACTATTCCGAGGCGGCCCTGCAGCCTCTTCCGTCTAGCCGTTGGGGCCATCTCGCCGCATCCCCCACCTCGCACCCCGATTGCTATGCGGTGAGGCTCCTCGGCCGCCTTGGAACTATCTTCGTATCGGACGCATCGCGGGATAAGGGGTTGTCACTGGTAGTCGCCCCAAGCGCGTCCGATGCTTGGACTATTCCGACGCGGCCCTGTGGCCTCTTCCGTCTAGCCGTTGGGGCCATCTCGCCGCATCCCCCACCTCGCACCCCGATTGCTATGCGGTGAGGCTCCTCGGCCGCCTTGGAACCATCTTCGTATCGGACGCATCGCGGGATAGGGGGCTGTCACTGGTAGTCGCCCCAAGCGTGTCCGATGCTTGGACCATTCCTAGGCGGCCCTGAAGCCTCTTCCGTCTAGCCGTTGGGGCCTTCCCGCCCCATCCCTCGCCTCGCACCCCCGATTGCTATGCGGTGAGGCTCCTCGGCCGCCTTGGAACCATCTGTGTATCGGACGCATCGCGGGATAAGGGGTTGGCACTGGCAGTCGCCCCAAGCGCGTCCGATGCTTGGACCATTCCGAGGTGGCCCTGAAGCCTCTTCCGTCTAGCCGTTGGGGCCTTCCCGCCCCATCCCTCGCCTCGCACCCCGATTGATATGCGGTGAGGCTCCTCGGCCGCCTTGGAACTATCTGTGTATCGGACGCATCGCGGGATAAGGGGTTGGCACTGGTAGTCGTCCCAATCGCATCCGATGCTTGGACCATTCCGAGGCGGCCCTGCAGCCTCTTCCGTTTAGCCGTCGGGGCCTTCCCGCCGCATCCCTCGCCTCGCATCCCGATTCCTATGCGGTGAGTCTTCTCGGCCGCCGCGGAACTATACCTGTTATTGCTACTGCATCCTTCGGCTGGTAACCTCCTCTGCCGCCTTGGAACGTTCTCTTTGTCGGACGCGTCGCGGGATAAGGGGTTGGCACTGGTAGTCGCCCCAAGCGCGCCCGATGCATAGACCGCTCCGAGTCGACCTTGCTTTCAGCCTCTCACATGCATAGA
>NW_026729047.1:0-10000 GCF_030272615.1 Cryptomeria japonica | reverse complement strand
GAGCACCTTGGTGTGCAGACCTTGGTTGGGTTGCGCGCCCTGGTGCGCACCAAGGAGCGCTCTGAAGTGTGCTCCAAGGTGCGGCGTGCACGAAGTCGGAGCCCGGTTTGCCCCGGGTGTGCACCTCGGGTGCGCACCTCGCGTGCACCTTCGCTGCGGTGGGCACCTTGGCTGGGTTGCGCGCCTTGGTGGGCACCATGCAGTGCACGAAGTCGGAGCCCGGATTGCCCCGGGCGCGCACCTCCGCCAGGGTGGGCACCTTGGTGCGCACAACTTGCCTGGGCTGCGCACCAGGAAGGGCTCAAGATGGCACCCGCGTTCCGTTTTTTTCACTATCTTTCAGAACGGAAATTTTAAAATCTCGTTTTTTTTTGCCTTTTCTGGAAATTAGTGAAGGCAGCGCATCAAAGGTGCGCAACGCTGGTGCGAACCTGGGAGCGCTCCGATGTGTGCTCCAAGGTGCGGCGTGCACGAAGTCGGACCCCGGTTTGCCCCGGGTGCGCACCTCGCGTGCACCTTGGTGCGCACACCTTGGCTGGGTTGCGCGCCCTGGTGGGCACCATGGTGCGCACCAAGGAGCGCTCCGAAGTGTGCTCCAAGGTGCGGCGTGCACGAAGTCGGAGCCCGGTTTGCCCCGGGTGCGCACCTCGCGTGCACCTTCGCCGCGGTGGGCACCATGGCGTGCACGAAGTCGGAGCCCGGTTTGCCCCGGGTGCGCACCTCGCGTGCACCTTCGCCGGGGTGGGCACCTTGGTGTGCAGACCTTGGCTGGGTTGCGCGCCCTGGTGGGCACCATGGTGCGCACCAAGGAGCGCTCCGAAGTGTGCTCCAAGGTGCGGCCTGCACGAAGTCGGAGCCCGGTTTGCCCCGGGTGTGCACCTCGGGTGGGCACCTTGGTGCGCATGCCTTGCCTGGGCTGCGCACCAGGGCGGGCTCAAGATGGCACCCGCGTTCCTTTTTTTTCACTATCTTTCAAAACGGAAATTTTAAAATCTCATTTTTTTTTGCCTTTTTCTGGAAATTAGTGAAGGCAGCGCATCAAAGGTGCGCACCTCGCTGCCCACCACGGTGCGCAACGCCGGTGGGCACCCGGGAGTGCTTCGAAGTGTGCTCCAAGGTGCTGCGTGCACGTTGTCGGAGCCCGGTTTGCCCCGGGTGCGCACCTCGCGTGCACCTTCGTCGGGGTGGGCACCTTGGCTGGGTTTGCCCCGGCTGCGCTCCGAAGCGGGGTTATTGGAGCGCCGCCTCTTTTTTTGTCGGAGCGTTTGGTGGGGTTTCTCGCATTGGCTCTTCCGAGGCCCGGTTGCCACCCTGGCGCGCACGAAGTCGGAAGTAGGGTTAATTGCCCGGGTGCGCACCTTTGCCAGGGTGGGCACCTTACCTGGGCTGCGCACCAGGGCGGGCTCAAGATGGCACGCGCGTTCCGTTTTTTTCACTATCTTTCAAAACGGAAATTTTAAAATCTCCTTTTTTTTTTGCCTTTTCTGGAAATTAGTGAAGGCAGCGCATCAAAGGTGCGCACCTCGCTGCCCACCTTGGTGTGCTCTGAGGTGCGCACCCGGGAGCGCTACGAAGTGTGCTCCAAGGTGCGGCGTGCACGTTGTCGGAGCCCGGTTTGCCCCGGGTGCGCACCTCGCCTGCACCTTGGCCGGGGTGGGCACCTTGGCTGGGTTTGCCCAGGGTGCGCTCCGAAGCGGGGTTACTGGAGCGCCCCCTCTTTTTTTGTCAGAGCGTTTGGTGGGGTTTCTCGCATTGGCTCTTCCCAGGCCCGGTTGTTGGGTGCGCTCCCACCCTGGCGCGCGCGAAGTTGGAAGTTGGGTTAATTGCCCGGGCGCGCACCTTCGCCAGGGTGGGCACCTTGGTGCGCACACCTTGGCTGGGCTGCGCACCAGGGCGGGCTCAAGATGGCACCAGCATTCCCTTTTTCTCACTATCTTTCAAAACGGAAATTTTAAAATCTCGTTTTTTTTTTGCCTTTTATGGAAATTAGTGAAGGCATCGCATCAAAGGTGCGCACCTCGCTGCCCACCTTGGTGTGCTCCGAGGTGCCCACCACGGTGCGCAACGCCGGTGCGAACCCGGGAGCGCCCCGATGTGTGCTCCAAGGTGCGGCGTGCACGAAGTCGGACCCCGGTTTGCCCCGGGTGCGCACCTCGCGTGCACCTTGGTGCGCACACCTTGGCTGGGTTGCGCGGCCTGGTGGGCACCATGGTGCGCACCAAGGAGCGCTCCGAAGTGTGCTCCAAGGTGCGGCGTGCACGAAGTCGGAGCCCGGTTTGCCCCGGGTACGCACCTCGCGTGCACCTTCGCCGGGGTGGGCACCTCGGCTGGGTTGCGCGCCCTGGTGCGCACCAAGGAGCGCTCCGAAGTGTGCTCCAAGGTGCGGCGTGCACGAAGTCGGAGCCCGGTTTGCCCCGGGTGCGCACCTCGCGTGCACCTTCGGCGGGGTTGCGCGCCCTGGTGGGCACCATGGTGCGCACCAAGGAGCGCTCCGAAGTGTGCTCCAAGGTGCGGCGTGCACGAAGTCGGAGCCCGGTTTGCCCCGGGTGCGCACCTCGCGTGCACCTTCGGCGGGGTTGCGCGCCCTGGTGGGCACCATGGTGCGCACCAAGGAGCGCTCCGAAGTGTGCTCCAAGGTGCGGCGTGCACGAAGTCGGAGCCCGGTTTGCCCCGGGTGCGCACCTCGCGTGCACCTTCGCCGCGGTGGGCACCATGGCGTGCACGAAGTCGGAGCCCGGTTTGCCCCGGGTGCGCACCTCGCATGCACCTTCGCCGGGGTGGGCACCTCGGCTGGGTTGCGCGCCCTGGTGCGCACCAAGGAGCGCTCCGAAGTGTGCTCCAAGGTGCGGCGTGCACGAAGTCGGAGCCCGGTTTGCCCCGGGTGCGCACCTCGCGTGCACCTTCGCCAGGGTGGGCACCTCGGTGCGCACACCTTCTCAATGTTTTCTTGCCTTTTCTGGAAATTGGTGAAGGCAGCGCATCAAAGGTGCGCACCTCGGTGTGCTCCGAGGTGCGAACCCGAGAGCGCTCCGAGGTGCCCACGAAGTCGAAAGTCGGGTTAATTGCATTGTTTTCCCCGGGTGCGCTCCGAGGTGCGCAACATCGGCGCGCACCAAGGAGGGCTCCGAAGTGTGCTCCAAGGTGCGCACGATGGCGTGCACCTCTGGTGCGCACGATTCGGAGCTCGGTTTGACCGGGGTGCGCACACCTTGGCTGGGTTGCGCACCTTTTGTGCGCTCCAAGGTGCGCACGAAGTCGGAGCTCGGTTTGCCCCGGGTGCGCACCTTCGCCAGGGTGCGCACCTTGATGCGCACGCCTTGGCTGGGCTGCGCACCTTGGTGGGCGCCATGGTGCGCACCTTTCGTGCGCTCCAAGGTGCGCACGAAGTCGGAGCTCGGTTTGCCCCGGGTGCGCACCTTGGTGGGCGCCATGGTGCACTCCGAGGTGCCCAAGATTGGTGCGCACCAAGGAGCGCTCCGAAGTGCGCTCCAAGGTGCGCGCGAAGTCGAAAGTTGGGTTAATTGTCCGGTTTGCCTCGGGTGCGCACCTTGCGTGCACCTTCGCCAGGGTGGGCGCCTTGGTGCGCACACCTTGGCTGGGCTGCGCACACCTTGGCACCCGCGTTTCCTTCATTTTAAATTTTTTTTTTTTACAATCTCTCAAGTGGGAAATTCTATAATCTCAACTTTTTTTGCCTTTTCAGGAAACTTTTGAATGGAGCGCATCATTGGTGCGCTCCGAAGTGTGCTCCAAAGCTCTCTCCAGCTGCGTGCACCTGCCCCGGCCGCGCACCCGGCCCCGCCCAGCTTCGCTCACCTGTCCCGGGCGTCTGGTGCGGAACCTTAGAGTAAGAAACATCACCGTGCACCTTGGCCAACGTGCGCGACTCGACCGAGCGCGCACTGGCCGAGGTGCACACCGATTTCACCTGGGTGCGCGCGCAGCACCTCGGGCGCACCGGGGTGCGCGCACAACGCCCGGGTTGCACCGTGGCCTGTGTGCTCGGGGCGCCTCGGGTGCGCGCTCGGTGTCGCCCCCGCGCGCGCGGTAGTGCGGGCAGCGCACCCCGGCCCGGCCCGGCCCCGACGAGAACGCAAACGGGCAAAAGGTTTATTCAAATAGCATTGCGATGCCCGGCGAAAAACTAAAAAAGGGTGCAACACCGGGACTTCCCGGGAGGTCACCCATCCCAGTACTACTCCGGCCCAAGCGCGCTTAACTGCGGAGTTCTGATGGGATCCGGTGCACTAACGCTGGTATGATCGCACCCGTTATGAGCTTGTCGCAGTGTGTACTTAGCAAACCGCGACCCACGTGCGAATCCACCCCGGCCACCCACCCCCGTCGAGGTGCACACCCTCCCTCGCGAAGTGCGCCCCGTTCGCCAAGTGTGAGCCCTGCCCGGGTGCGCGCACCTTGCTAGGGCGTCGGGTGTGCACCCGGCCCGGCCTACGTGCGTGCACCTGTAGGGGGCGTCGTGTGCGTGCAGTGTCCCGTCTGCAACGCGGTGCCCACACACCACCTCGGGCGCAACGACCTGCGCTCACATGTGGGCCGAGTGCACCTTGGTGCATGTTCGGGGCGCCTCGGGTGCACGCTCGATCTTGCCCCGGTGCACCAAGGCGCTCGGTTTGCCCCGGGTGCGCACTTGGTGCAAGGTGGGCACCCAAAATAGGGATCAAGCACCAAAACACAAGTTTCGGGATGCAAAATGGGACCCAAGGACCACAAATGCGTTCCAAGACCCATGATGGGTCCACGAGAACAAAAATGTGTTCCGAGACTTAATAAACAAATATTGGGTTTTAGGAGAAGAAACATGCTCTGATGCCCAAAACGAGAATCGACCCCGAAAAGGCCACAGGCCAAAAGTGGGATGCGAGACAAAAAAAAATGGGACCCGAGGACCAAAATTGGGTTCCCAGGTCGAAGACAGGGCAACCGGACAAGAAACGACCTCTAAGGCTCGAAATGAGTCCCGACGACTAAAACTTGACAAGAAGCACCCATCAGGCACCCAACTCGACACCCATGGGATGCCGACCCACCCGGGCTTCCACCTAGCACACCTTGGCACCCACCCACCCTCGCACCCAACCTCGCACCCAACTTAGCACCTTTGAACCCACATTGGCACTCACCCTGACCCTGGCACCTTGGAACCCACATTGGCACTCACCTTGACCCTGGCACCCACCTTTGCACTCACCTTGGGACCCACCCTGGCTCCCACCTCGGCACCCACCCAGACACCCACCTTGGTTCCTTGGCACCCACCTTGGATCCTTGGCACCCACCCCGACACCCACCTTGGCACGCAACTTGGCTACTTGCCACCCACCTTGGCTCCTTGACGCCCACCCCGACAACCACCCCGTGACCTACCCTGGCTAGGGTTGGTGCACACCCACCCTGGTGCCCACCTTGGCACCCACCCTATGACCCACCTTGGCACGCACCTTAGTACCCACCCCGTTACCCACCCTAGGACCCACCCCGTGACCCACCTTGGCCAGGGTGGGTGCCTTGGTGCGCACAACTTGCCTGGGCTGCACACCAGGGCGGGCTCAAGATGGCACCCGCGTTCCGTTTTTTTCACTATCTTTCAAAACGGAAATTTTAAAATCTCATTTTTTTCTTTTTTTTGCCTTTTCTGGAAATTAGTGAAGGCAGCGCATCAAAGGTGCGCAATGCTGGTGCGAACCCGGGAGCGCTCCGATGTGTGCTCCAAGGTGCGGCGTGCACGAAGTCCGAGCCCGGTTTGCCCCGGGTGCGCACCTCGCGTGCACCTTCGCCGGGGTGAGCACCTTGGCTGGGTTGCGCGCCCTGGTGCGTACCAAGGAGCGCTCTGAAGTGTGCTCCAAGGTGCGGCGTGCACGAAGTCGGAGCCCGGTTTGCCCCGGGTGTGCACCTCGGGTGCGCACCTCGCGTGCACCTTCGCTGCGGTGGGCACCTTGGCTGGGTTGCGCGCCTTGGTGGGCACCATGCAGTGCACGAAGTCGGAGCCCGGTTTGCCCCGGGCGCGCACCTCCGCCAGGGTGGGCACCTTGGTGCGCACAACTTGCCTGGGCTGCGCATCAGGAAGGGCTCAAGATGGCACCCGCGTTCCGTTTTTTTCACTATCTTTCAGAACGGAAATTTTAAAATATCGTTTTTTTTTGCCTTTTCTGGAAATTAGTGAAGGCAGCGCATCAAAGGTGCGCAACGCTGGTGCGAACCTGGGAGCGCTCCGATGTGTGCTCCAAGGTGCGGCGTGCACGAAGTCGGAGCCCGGTTTGCCTCGGGTGCGCCCTGGTGGGCACCATGGTGCGCACCAAGGAGCGCTCCGAAGTGTGCTCCAAGGTGCGGCCTGCACGAAGTCGGAGCCCGGTTTGCCCCGGGTGTGCACCTCGGGTGGGCACCTTGGTGCGCATGCCTTGCCTGGGCTGCGCACCAGGGCGGGCTCAAGATGGCACCCGCGTTCCTTTTTTTTCACTATCTTTCAAAACGGAAATTTTAAAATCTCATTTTTTTTTGCCTTTTTCTGGAAATTAGTGAAGGCAGCGCATCAAAGGTGCGCACCTCGCTGCCCACCACGGTGCGCAACGCCGGTGGGCACCCGGGAGTGCTTCGAAGTGTGCTCCAAGGTGCTGCGTGCACGTTGTCGGAGCCCGGTTTGCCCCGGGTGCGCACCTCGCGTGCACCTTCGTCGGGGTGGGCACCTTGGCTTGGTTTGCCCCGGCTGCGCTCCGAAGCGGGGTTATTGGAGCGCCGCCTCTTTTTTTGTCGGAGCGTTTGGTGGGGTTTCTCGCATTGGCTCTTCCGAGGCCCGGTTGCCACCCTGGCGCGCACGAAGTCGGAAGTAGGGTTAATTGCCCGGGTGCGCACCTTTGCCAGGGTGGCACCTTACCTGGGCTGCGCACCAGGGCGGGCTCAAGATGGCACGCGCGTTCCGTTTTTTTCACTATCTTTCAAAACGGAAATTTTAAAATCTCCTTTTTTTTTTGCCTTTTCTGGAAATTAGTGAAGGCAGCGCATCAAAGGTGCGCACCTCGCTGCCCACCTTGGTGTGCTCTGAGGTGCGCACCCGGGAGCGCTACGAAGTGTGCTCCAAGGTGCGGCGTGCACGTTGTCGGAGCCCGGTTTGCCCCGGGTGCGCACCTCGCCTGCACCTTGGCCGGGGTGGGCACCTTGGCTGGGTTTGCCCAGGGTGCGCTCCGAAGCGGGGTTACTGGAGCGCCCCCTCTTTTTTTGTCAGAGAGTTTGGTGGGGTTTCTCGCATTGGCTCTTCCCAGGCCCGGTTGTTGGGTGCGCTCCCACCCTGGCGCGCGCGAAGTTGGAAGTTGGGTTAATTGCCCGGGCGCGCACCTTCGCCAGGGTGGGCACCTTGGTGCGCAAACCTTGGCTGGGCTGCGCACCAGGGCGGGCTCAAGATGGCACCAGCATTCCCTTTTTCTCACTATCTTTCAAAACGGAAATTTTAAAATCTCGTTTTTTTTTTGCCTTTTATGGAAATTAGTGAAGGCATCGCATCAAAGGTGCGCACCTCGCTGCCCACCTTGGTGTGCTCCGAGGTGCCCACCACGGTGCGCAACGCCGGTGCGAACCCGGGAGCGCCCCGATGTGTGCTCCAAGGTGCGGCGTGCACGAAGTCGGACCCCGGTTTGCCCCGGGTGCGCACCTCGCGTGCACCTTGGTGCGCACACCTTGGCTGGGTTGCGCGGCCTGGTGGGCACCATGGTGCGCACCAAGGAGCGCTCCGAAGTGTGCTCCAAGGTGCGGCGTGCACGAAGTCGGAGCCCGGTTTGCCCCGGGTGCGCACCTTCGCCGCGGTGGGCACCATGGCGTGCACGAAGTCGGAGCCCGGTTTGCCCCGGGTGCGCACCTCGCGTGCACCTTCGCCGGGGTGGGCACCTCGGCTGGGTTGCGCGCCCTGGTGCGCACCAAGGAGCGCTCTGAAGTGTGCTCCAAGGTGCGGCGTGCACGAAGTCGGAGCCCGGTTTGCCCCGGGTGTGCACCTCGGGTGCGCACCTCGCGTGCACCTTCGCTGCGGTGGGCACCTTGGCTGGGTTGCGCGCCTTGGTGGGCACCATGCAGTGCACGAAGTCGGAGCCCGGATTGCCCCGGGCGCGCACCTCCGCCAGGGTGGGCACCTTGGTGCGCACAACTTGCCTGGGCTGCGCACCAGGAAGGGCTCAAGATGGCACCCGCGTTCCGTTTTTTTCACTATCTTTCAGAACGGAAATTTTAAAATCTCGTTTTTTTTTGCCTTTTCTGGAAATTAGTGAAGGCAGCGCATCAAAGGTGCGCAACGCTGGTGCGAACCTGGGAGCGCTCCGATGTGTGCTCCAAGGTGCGGCGTGCACGAAGTCGGACCCCGGTTTGCCCCGGGTGCGCACCTCGCGTGCACCTTGGTGCGCACACCTTGGCTGGGTTGCGCGCCCTGGTGGGCACCATGGTGCGCACCAAGGAGCGCTCCGAAGTGTGCTCCAAGGTGCGGCGTGCACGAAGTCGGAGCCCGGTTTGCCCCGGGTGCGCACCTCGCGTGCACCTTCGCCGCGGTGGGCACCATGGCGTGCACGAAGTCGGAGCCCGGTTTGCCCCGGGTGCGCACCTCGCGTGCACCTTCGCCGGGGTGGGCACCTTGGTGTGCAGACCTTGGCTGGGTTGCGCGCCCTGGTGGGCACCATGGTGCGCACCAAGGAGCGCTCCGAAGTGTGCTCCAAGGTGCGGCCTGCACGAAGTCGGAGCCCGGTTTGCCCCGGGTGTGCACCTCGGGTGGGCACCTTGGTGCGCATGCCTTGCCTGGGCTGCGCACCAGGGCGGGCTCAAGATGGCACCCGCGTTCCTTTTTTTTCACTATCTTTCAAAACGGAAATTTTAAAATCTCATTTTTTTTTGCCTTTTTCTGGAAATTAGTGAAGGCAGCGCATCAAAGGTGCGCACCTCGCTGCCCACCACGGTGCGCAACGCCGGTGGGCACCCGGGAGTGCTTCGAAGTGTGCTCCAAGGTGCTGCGTGCACGTTGTCGGAGCCCGGTTTGCCCCGGGTGCGCACCTCGCGTGCACCTTCGTCGGGGTGGGCACCTTGGCTGGGTTTGCCCCGGCTGCGCTCCGAAGCGGGGTTATTGGAGCGCCGCCTCTTTTTTTGTCGGAGCGTTTGGTGGGGTTTCTCGCATTGGCTCTTCCGAGGCCCGGTTGCCACCCTGGCGCGCACGAAGTCGGAAGTAGGGTTAATTGCCCGGGTGCGCACCTTTGCCAGGGTGGGCACCTTACCTGGGCTGCGCACCAGGGCGGGCTCAAGATGGCACGCGCGTTCCGTTTTTTTCACTATCTTTCAAAACGGAAATTTTAAAATCTCCTTTTTTTTTTGCCTTTTCTGGAAATTAGTGAAGGCAGCGCATCAAAGGTGCGCACCTCGCTGCCCACCTTGGTGTGCTCTGAGGTGCGCACCCGGGAGCGCTACGAAGTGTGCTCCAAGGTGCGGCGTGCACGTTGTCGGAGCCCGGTTTGCCCCGGGTGCGCACCTCGCCTGCACCTTGGCCGGGGTGGGCACCTTGGCTGGGTTTGCCCAGGGTGCGCTCCGAAGCGGGGTTACTGGAGCGCCCCCTCTTTTTTTGTCAGAGCGTTTGGTGGGGTTTCTCGCATTGGCTCTTCCCAGGCCCGGTTGTTGGGTGCGCTCCCACCCTGGCGCGCGCGAAGTTGGAAGTTGGATTAATTGCCCGGGCGCGCACCTTCGCCAGGGTGGGCACCTTGGTGCGCACACCTTGGCTGGGCTGCGCACCAGGGCGGGCTCAAGATGGCACCAGCATTCCCTTTTTCTCACTATCTTTCAAAACGGAAATTTTAAAATCTCGTTTTTTTTTTGCCTTTTATGGAAATTAGTGAAGGCATCGCATCAAAGGTGCGCACCTCGCTGCCCACCTTGGTGTGCTCCGAGGTGCCCACCACGGTGCGCAACGCCGGTGCGAACCCGGGAGCGCCCCGATGTGTGCTCCAAGGTGCGGCGTGCACGAAGTCGG
>NW_026729046.1:225000-247500 GCF_030272615.1 Cryptomeria japonica | reverse complement strand
ACGAAGTCGGAGCCCGGTTTGCCCCGGGTGCGCACCTCGCGTGCACCTTCGCCGGGGTGGGCACCTTGGTGTGCAGACCTTGGCTGGGTTGCGCGCCCTGGTGGGCACCATGGTGCGCACCAAGGAGCGCTCCGAAGTGTGCTCCAAGGTGCGGCCTGCACGAAGTCGGAGCCCGGTTTGCCCCGGGTGTGCACCTCGGGTGGGCACCTTGGTGCGCATGCCTTGCCTGGGCTGCGCACCAGGGCGGGCTCAAGATGGCACCCGCGTTCCTTTTTTTTCACTATCTTTCAAAACGGAAATTTTAAAATCTCATTTTTTTTTGCCTTTTTCTGGAAATTAGTGAAGGCAGCGCATCAAAGGTGCGCACCTCGCTGCCCACCACGGTGCGCAACGCCGGTGGGCACCCGGGAGTGCTTCGAAGTGTGCTCCAAGGTGCTGCGTGCACGTTGTCGGAGCCCGGTTTGCCCCGGGTGCGCACCTCGCGTGCACCTTCGTCGGGGTGGGCACCTTGGCTGGGTTTGCCCCGGCTGCGCTCCGAAGCGGGGTTATTGGAGCGCCGCCTCTTTTTTTGTCGGAGCGTTTGGTGGGGTTTCTCGCATTGGCTCTTCCGAGGCCCGGTTGCCACCCTGGCGCGCACGAAGTCGGAAGTAGGGTTAATTGCCCGGGTGCGCACCTTTGCCAGGGTGGGCACCTTACCTGGGCTGCGCACCAGGGCGGGCTCAAGATGGCACGCGCGTTCCGTTTTTTTCACTATCTTTCAAAACGGAAATTTTAAAATCTCCTTTTTTTTTTGCCTTTTCTGGAAATTAGTGAAGGCAGCGCATCAAAGGTGCGCACCTCGCTGCCCACCTTGGTGTGCTCTGAGGTGCGCACCCGGGAGCGCTACGAAGTGTGCTCCAAGGTGCGGCGTGCACGTTGTCGGAGCCCGGTTTGCCCCGGGTGCGCACCTCGCCTGCACCTTGGCCGGGGTGGGCACCTTGGCTGGGTTTGCCCAGGGTGCGCTCCGAAGCGGGGTTACTGGAGCGCCCCCTCTTTTTTTGTCAGAGCGTTTGGTGGGGTTTCTCGCATTGGCTCTTCCCAGGCCCGGTTGTTGGGTGCGCTCCCACCCTGGCGCGCGCGAAGTTGGAAGTTGGGTTAATTGCCCGGGCGCGCACCTTCGCCAGGGTGGGCACCTTGGTGCGCACACCTTGGCTGGGCTGCGCACCAGGGCGGGCTCAAGATGGCACCAGCATTCCCTTTTTCTCACTATCTTTCAAAACGGAAATTTTAAAATCTCGTTTTTTTTTTGCCTTTTATGGAAATTAGTGAAGGCATCGCATCAAAGGTGCGCACCTCGCTGCCCACCTTGGTGTGCTCCGAGGTGCCCACCACGGTGCGCAACGCCGGTGCGAACCCGGGAGCGCCCCGATGTGTGCTCCAAGGTGCGGCGTGCACGAAGTCGGACCCCGGTTTGCCCCGGGTGCGCACCTCGCGTGCACCTTGGTGCGCACACCTTGGCTGGGTTGCGCGGCCTGGTGGGCACCATGGTGCGCACCAAGGAGCGCTCCGAAGTGTGCTCCAAGGTGCGGCGTGCACGAAGTCGGAGCCCGGTTTGCCCCGGGTACGCACCTCGCGTGCACCTTCGCCGGGGTGGGCACCTCGGCTGGGTTGCGCGCCCTGGTGCGCACCAAGGAGCGCTCCGAAGTGTGCTCCAAGGTGCGGCGTGCACGAAGTCGGAGCCCGGTTTGCCCCGGGTGCGCACCTCGCGTGCACCTTCGGCGGGGTTGCGCGCCCTGGTGGGCACCATGGTGCGCACCAAGGAGCGCTCCGAAGTGTGCTCCAAGGTGCGGCGTGCACGAAGTCGGAGCCCGGTTTGCCCCGGGTGCGCACCTCGCGTGCACCTTCGGCGGGGTTGCGCGCCCTGGTGGGCACCATGGTGCGCACCAAGGAGCGCTCCGAAGTGTGCTCCAAGGTGCGGCGTGCACGAAGTCGGAGCCCGGTTTGCCCCGGGTGCGCACCTCGCGTGCACCTTCGCCGCGGTGGGCACCATGGCGTGCACGAAGTCGGAGCCCGGTTTGCCCCGGGTGCGCACCTCGCGTGCACCTTCGCCGGGGTGGGCACCTCGGCTGGGTTGCGCGCCCTGGTGCGCACCAAGGAGCGCTCCGAAGTGTGCTCCAAGGTGCGGCGTGCACGAAGTCGGAGCCCGGTTTGCCCCGGGTGCGCACCTCGCGTGCACCTTCGCCAGGGTGGGCACCTCGGTGCGCACACCTTCTCAATGTTTTCTTGCCTTTTCTGGAAATTGGTGAAGGCAGCGCATCAAAGGTGCGCACCTCGGTGTGCTCCGAGGTGCGAACCCGAGAGCGCTCCGAGGTGCCCACGAAGTCGAAAGTCGGGTTAATTGCATTGTTTTCCCCGGGTGCGCTCCGAGGTGCGCAACATCGGCGCGCACCAAGGAGGGCTCCGAAGTGTGCTCCAAGGTGCGCACGATGGCGTGCACCTCTGGTGCGCACGATTCGGAGCTCGGTTTGACCGGGGTGCGCACACCTTGGCTGGGTTGCGCACCTTTTGTGCGCTCCAAGGTGCGCACGAAGTCGGAGCTCGGTTTGCCCCGGGTGCGCACCTTCGCCAGGGTGCGCACCTTGATGCGCACGCCTTGGCTGGGCTGCGCACCTTGGTGGGCGCCATGGTGCGCACCTTTCGTGCGCTCCAAGGTGCGCACGAAGTCGGAGCTCGGTTTGCCCCGGGTGCGCACCTTGGTGGGCGCCATGGTGCACTCCGAGGTGCCCAAGATTGGTGCGCACCAAGGAGCGCTCCGAAGTGCGCTCCAAGGTGCGCGCGAAGTCGAAAGTTGGGTTAATTGTCCGGTTTGCCTCGGGTGCGCACCTTGCGTGCACCTTCGCCAGGGTGGGCGCCTTGGTGCGCACACCTTGGCTGGGCTGCGCACACCTTGGCACCCGCGTTTCCTTCATTTTAAATTTTTTTTTTTTACAATCTCTCAAGTGGGAAATTCTATAATCTCAACTTTTTTTGCCTTTTCAGGAAACTTTTGAATGGAGCGCATCATTGGTGCGCTCCGAAGTGTGCTCCAAAGCTCTCTCCAGCTGCGTGCACCTGCCCCGGCCGCGCACCCGGCCCCGCCCAGCTTCGCTCACCTGTCCCGGGCGTCTGGTGCGGAACCTTAGAGTAAGAAACATCACCGTGCACCTTGGCCAACGTGCGCGACTCGACCGAGCGCGCACTGGCCGAGGTGCACACCGATTTCACCTGGGTGCGCGCGCAGCACCTCGGGCGCACCGGGGTGCGCGCACAACGCCCGGGTTGCACCGTGGCCTGTGTGCTCGGGGCGCCTCGGGTGCGCGCTCGGTGTCGCCCCCGCGCGCGCGGTAGTGCGGGCAGCGCACCCCGGCCCGGCCCGGCCCCGACGAGAACGCAAACGGGCAAAAGGTTTATTCAAATAGCATTGCGATGCCCGGCGAAAAACTAAAAAAGGGTGCAACACCGGGACTTCCCGGGAGGTCACCCATCCCAGTACTACTCCGGCCCAAGCGCGCTTAACTGCGGAGTTCTGATGGGATCCGGTGCACTAACGCTGGTATGATCGCACCCGTTATGAGCTTGTCGCAGTGTGTACTTAGCAAACCGCGACCCACGTGCGAATCCACCCCGGCCACCCACCCCCGTCGAGGTGCACACCCTCCCTCGCGAAGTGCGCCCCGTTCGCCAAGTGTGAGCCCTGCCCGGGTGCGCGCACCTTGCTAGGGCGTCGGGTGTGCACCCGGCCCGGCCTACGTGCGTGCACCTGTAGGGGACGTCGTGTGCGTGCAGTGTCCCGTCTGCAACGCGGTGCCCACACACCACCTCGGGCGCAACGACCTGCGCTCACATGTGGGCCGAGTGCACCTTGGTGCATGTTCGGGGCGCCTCGGGTGCACGCTCGATCTTGCCCCGGTGCACCAAGGCGCTCGGTTTGCCCCGGGTGCGCACTTGGTGCAAGGTGGGCACCCAAAATAGGGATCAAGCACCAAAACACAAGTTTCGGGATGCAAAATGGGACCCAAGGACCACAAATGCGTTCCAAGACCCATGATGGGTCCACGAGAACAAAAATGTGTTCCGAGACTTAATAAACAAATATTGGGTTTTAGGAGAAGAAACATGCTCTGATGCCCAAAACGAGAATCGACCCCGAAAAGGCCACAGGCCAAAAGTGGGATGCGAGACAAAAAAAAATGGGACCCGAGGACCAAAATTGGGTTCCCAGGTCGAAGACAGGGCAACCGGACAAGAAACGACCTCTAAGGCTCGAAATGAGTCCCGACGACTAAAACTTGACAAGAAGCACCCATCAGGCACCCAACTCGACACCCATGGGATGCCGACCCACCCGGGCTTCCACCTAGCACACCTTGGCACCCACCCACCCTCGCACCCAACCTCGCACCCAACTTAGCACCTTTGAACCCACATTGGCACTCACCCTGACCCTGGCACCTTGGAACCCACATTGGCACTCACCTTGACCCTGGCACCCACCTTTGCACTCACCTTGGGACCCACCCTGGCTCCCACCTCGGCACCCACCCAGACACCCACCTTGGTTCCTTGGCACCCACCTTGGATCCTTGGCACCCACCCCGACACCCACCTTGGCACGCAACTTGGCTACTTGCCACCCACCTTGGCTCCTTGACGCCCACCCCGACAACCACCCCGTGACCTACCCTGGCTAGGGTTGGTGCACACCCACCCTGGTGCCCACCTTGGCACCCACCCTATGACCCACCTTGGCACGCACCTTAGTACCCACACCGTTACCCACCCTAGGACCCACCCCGTGACCCACCTTGGCCAGGGTGGGTGCCTTGGTGCGCACAACTTGCCTGGGCTGCACACCAGGGCGGGCTCAAGATGGCACCCGCGTTCCGTTTTTTTCACTATCTTTCAAAACGGAAATTTTAAAATCTCATTTTTTTCTTTTTTTTGCCTTTTCTGGAAATTAGTGAAGGCAGCGCATCAAAGGTGCGCAATGCTGGTGCGAACCCGGGAGCGCTCCGATGTGTGCTCCAAGGTGCGGCGTGCACGAAGTCCGAGCCCGGTTTGCCCCGGGTGCGCACCTCGCGTGCACCTTCGCCGGGGTGAGCACCTTGGCTGGGTTGCGCGCCCTGGTGCGTACCAAGGAGCGCTCTGAAGTGTGCTCCAAGGTGCGGCGTGCACGAAGTCGGAGCCCGGTTTGCCCCGGGTGTGCACCTCGGGTGCGCACCTCGCGTGCACCTTCGCTGCGGTGGGCACCTTGGCTGGGTTGCGCGCCTTGGTGGGCACCATGCAGTGCACGAAGTCGGAGCCCGGTTTGCCCCGGGCGCGCACCTCCGCCAGGGTGGGCACCTTGGTGCGCACAACTTGCCTGGGCTGCGCATCAGGAAGGGCTCAAGATGGCACCCGCGTTCCGTTTTTTTCACTATCTTTCAGAACGGAAATTTTAAAATATCGTTTTTTTTTGCCTTTTCTGGAAATTAGTGAAGGCAGCGCATCAAAGGTGCGCAACGCTGGTGCGAACCTGGGAGCGCTCCGATGTGTGCTCCAAGGTGCGGCGTGCACGAAGTCGGAGCCCGGTTTGCCTCGGGTGCGCCCTGGTGGGCACCATGGTGCGCACCAAGGAGCGCTCCGAAGTGTGCTCCAAGGTGCGGCCTGCACGAAGTCGGAGCCCGGTTTGCCCCGGGTGTGCACCTCGGGTGGGCACCTTGGTGCGCATGCCTTGCCTGGGCTGCGCACCAGGGCGGGCTCAAGATGGCACCCGCGTTCCTTTTTTTTCACTATCTTTCAAAACGGAAATTTTAAAATCTCATTTTTTTTTGCCTTTTTCTGGAAATTAGTGAAGGCAGCGCATCAAAGGTGCGCACCTCGCTGCCCACCACGGTGCGCAACGCCGGTGGGCACCCGGGAGTGCTTCGAAGTGTGCTCCAAGGTGCTGCGTGCACGTTGTCGGAGCCCGGTTTGCCCCGGGTGCGCACCTCGCGTGCACCTTCGTCGGGGTGGGCACCTTGGCTTGGTTTGCCCCGGCTGCGCTCCGAAGCGGGGTTATTGGAGCGCCGCCTCTTTTTTTGTCGGAGCGTTTGGTGGGGTTTCTCGCATTGGCTCTTCCGAGGCCCGGTTGCCACCCTGGCGCGCACGAAGTCGGAAGTAGGGTTAATTGCCCGGGTGCGCACCTTTGCCAGGGTGGCACCTTACCTGGGCTGCGCACCAGGGCGGGCTCAAGATGGCACGCGCGTTCCGTTTTTTTCACTATCTTTCAAAACGGAAATTTTAAAATCTCCTTTTTTTTTTGCCTTTTCTGGAAATTAGTGAAGGCAGCGCATCAAAGGTGCGCACCTCGCTGCCCACCTTGGTGTGCTCTGAGGTGCGCACCCGGGAGCGCTACGAAGTGTGCTCCAAGGTGCGGCGTGCACGTTGTCGGAGCCCGGTTTGCCCCGGGTGCGCACCTCGCCTGCACCTTGGCCGGGGTGGGCACCTTGGCTGGGTTTGCCCAGGGTGCGCTCCGAAGCGGGGTTACTGGAGCGCCCCCTCTTTTTTTGTCAGAGAGTTTGGTGGGGTTTCTCGCATTGGCTCTTCCCAGGCCCGGTTGTTGGGTGCGCTCCCACCCTGGCGCGCGCGAAGTTGGAAGTTGGGTTAATTGCCCGGGCGCGCACCTTCGCCAGGGTGGGCACCTTGGTGCGCAAACCTTGGCTGGGCTGCGCACCAGGGCGGGCTCAAGATGGCACCAGCATTCCCTTTTTCTCACTATCTTTCAAAACGGAAATTTTAAAATCTCGTTTTTTTTTTGCCTTTTATGGAAATTAGTGAAGGCATCGCATCAAAGGTGCGCACCTCGCTGCCCACCTTGGTGTGCTCCGAGGTGCCCACCACGGTGCGCAATGCCGGTGCGAACCCGGGAGCGCCCCGATGTGTGCTCCAAGGTGCGGCGTGCACGAAGTCGGACCCCGGTTTGCCCCGGGTGCGCACCTCGCGTGCACCTTGGTGCGCACACCTTGGCTGGGTTGCGCGGCCTGGTGGGCACCATGGTGCGCACCAAGGAGCGCTCCGAAGTGTGCTCCAAGGTGCGGCGTGCACGAAGTCGGAGCCCGGTTTGCCCCGGGTGCGCACCTTCGCCGCGGTGGGCACCATGGCGTGCACGAAGTCGGAGCCCGGTTTGCCCCGGGTGCGCACCTCGCGTGCACCTTCGCCGGGGTGGGCACCTCGGCTGGGTTGCGCGCCCTGGTGCGCACCAAGGAGCGCTCTGAAGTGTGCTCCAAGGTGCGGCGTGCACGAAGTCGGAGCCCGGTTTGCCCCGGGTGTGCACCTCGGGTGCGCACCTCGCGTGCACCTTCGCTGCGGTGGGCACCTTGGCTGGGTTGCGCGCCTTGGTGGGCACCATGCAGTGCACGAAGTCGGAGCCCGGATTGCCCCGGGCGCGCACCTCCGCCAGGGTGGGCACCTTGGTGCGCACAACTTGCCTGGGCTGCGCACCAGGAAGGGCTCAAGATGGCACCCGCGTTCCGTTTTTTTCACTATCTTTCAGAACGGAAATTTTAAAATCTCGTTTTTTTTTGCCTTTTCTGGAAATTAGTGAAGGCAGCGCATCAAAGGTGCGCAACGCTGGTGCGAACCTGGGAGCGCTCCGATGTGTGCTCCAAGGTGCGGCGTGCACGAAGTCGGACCCCGGTTTGCCCCGGGTGCGCACCTCGCGTGCACCTTGGTGCGCACACCTTGGCTGGGTTGCGCGCCCTGGTGGGCACCATGGTGCGCACCAAGGAGCGCTCCGAAGTGTGCTCCAAGGTGCGGCGTGCACGAAGTCGGAGCCCGGTTTGCCCCGGGTGCGCACCTCGCGTGCACCTTCGCCGCGGTGGGCACCATGGCGTGCACGAAGTCGGAGCCCGGTTTGCCCCGGGTGCGCACCTCGCGTGCACCTTCGCCGGGGTGGGCACCTTGGTGTGCAGACCTTGGCTGGGTTGCGCGCCCTGGTGGGCACCATGGTGCGCACCAAGGAGCGCTCCGAAGTGTGCTCCAAGGTGCGGCCTGCACGAAGTCGGAGCCCGGTTTGCCCCGGGTGTGCACCTCGGGTGGGCACCTTGGTGCGCATGCCTTGCCTGGGCTGCGCACCAGGGCGGGCTCAAGATGGCACCCGCGTTCCTTTTTTTTCACTATCTTTCAAAACGGAAATTTTAAAATCTCATTTTTTTTTGCCTTTTTCTGGAAATTAGTGAAGGCAGCGCATCAAAGGTGCGCACCTCGCTGCCCACCACGGTGCGCAACGCCGGTGGGCACCCGGGAGTGCTTCGAAGTGTGCTCCAAGGTGCTGCGTGCACGTTGTCGGAGCCCGGTTTGCCCCGGGTGCGCACCTCGCGTGCACCTTCGTCGGGGTGGGCACCTTGGCTGGGTTTGCCCCGGCTGCGCTCCGAAGCGGGGTTATTGGAGCGCCGCCTCTTTTTTTGTCGGAGCGTTTGGTGGGGTTTCTCGCATTGGCTCTTCCGAGGCCCGGTTGCCACCCTGGCGCGCACGAAGTCGGAAGTAGGGTTAATTGCCCGGGTGCGCACCTTTGCCAGGGTGGGCACCTTACCTGGGCTGCGCACCAGGGCGGGCTCAAGATGGCACGCGCGTTCCGTTTTTTTCACTATCTTTCAAAACGGAAATTTTAAAATCTCCTTTTTTTTTTGCCTTTTCTGGAAATTAGTGAAGGCAGCGCATCAAAGGTGCGCACCTCGCTGCCCACCTTGGTGTGCTCTGAGGTGCGCACCCGGGAGCGCTACGAAGTGTGCTCCAAGGTGCGGCGTGCACGTTGTCGGAGCCCGGTTTGCCCCGGGTGCGCACCTCGCCTGCACCTTGGCCGGGGTGGGCACCTTGGCTGGGTTTGCCCAGGGTGCGCTCCGAAGCGGGGTTACTGGAGCGCCCCCTCTTTTTTTGTCAGAGCGTTTGGTGGGGTTTCTCGCATTGGCTCTTCCCAGGCCCGGTTGTTGGGTGCGCTCCCACCCTGGCGCGCGCGAAGTTGGAAGTTGGATTAATTGCCCGGGCGCGCACCTTCGCCAGGGTGGGCACCTTGGTGCGCACACCTTGGCTGGGCTGCGCACCAGGGCGGGCTCAAGATGGCACCAGCATTCCCTTTTTCTCACTATCTTTCAAAACGGAAATTTTAAAATCTCGTTTTTTTTTTGCCTTTTATGGAAATTAGTGAAGGCATCGCATCAAAGGTGCGCACCTCGCTGCCCACCTTGGTGTGCTCCGAGGTGCCCACCACGGTGCGCAACGCCGGTGCGAACCCGGGAGCGCCCCGATGTGTGCTCCAAGGTGCGGCGTGCACGAAGTCGGACCCCGGTTTGCCCCGGGTGCGCACCTCGCGTGCACCTTGGTGCGCACACCTTGGCTGGGTTGCGCGGCCTGGTGGGCACCATGGTGCGCACCAAGGAGCGCTCCGAAGTGTGCTCCAAGGTGCGGCGTGCACGAAGTCGGAGCCCGGTTTGCCCCGGGTACGCACCTCGCGTGCACCTTCGCCGGGGTGGGCACCTCGGCTGGGTTGCGCGCCCTGGTGCGCACCAAGGAGCGCTCCGAAGTGTGCTCCAAGGTGCGGCGTGCACGAAGTCGGAGCCCGGTTTGCCCCGGGTGCGCACCTTCGCCGCGGTGCGCACCATGGCGTGCACGAAGTCGGAGCCCGGTTTGCCCCGGGTGCGCACCTCGCGTGCACCTTCGGCGGGGTTGCGCGCCCTGGTGGGCACCATGGTGCGCACCAAGGAGCGCTCCGAAGTGTGCTCCAAGGTGCGGCGTGCACGAAGTCGGAGCCCGGTTTGCCCCGGGTGCGCACCTCGCGTGCACCTTCGGCGGGGTTGCGCGCCCTGGTGGGCACCATGGTGCGCACCAAGGAGCGCTCCGAAGTGTGCTCCAAGGTGCGGCGTGCACGAAGTCGGAGCCCGGTTTGCCCCGGGTGCGCACCTCGCGTGCACCTTCGCCGCGGTGGGCACCATGGCGTGCACGAAGTCGGAGCCCGGTTTGCCCCGGGTGCGCACCTCGCGTGCACCTTCGCCGGGGTGGGCACCTCGGCTGGGTTGCGCGCCCTGGTGCGCACCAAGGAGCGCTCCGAAGTGTGCTCCAAGGTGCGGCGTGCACGAAGTCGGAGCCCGGTTTGCCCCGGGTGCGCACCTCGCGTGCACCTTCGCCAGGGTGGGCACCTCGGTGCGCACACCTTCTCAATGTTTTCTTGCCTTTTCTGGAAATTGGTGAAGGCAGCGCATCAAAGGTGCGCACCTCGGTGTGCTCCGAGGTGCGAACCCGAGAGCGCTCCGAGGTGCCCACGAAGTCGAAAGTCGGGTTAATTGCATTGTTTTCCCCGGGTGCGCTCCGAGGTGCGCAACATCGGCGCGCACCAAGGAGGGCTCCGAAGTGTGCTCCAAGGTGCGCACGATGGCGTGCACCTCTGGTGCGCACGATTCGGAGCTCGGTTTGACCGGGGTGCGCACACCTTGGCTGGGTTGCGCACCTTTTGTGCGCTCCAAGGTGCGCACGAAGTCGGAGCTCGGTTTGCCCCGGGTGCGCACCTTCGCCAGGGTGCGCACCTTGATGCGCACGCCTTGGCTGGGCTGCGCACCTTGGTGGGCGCCATGGTGCGCACCTTTCGTGCGCTCCAAGGTGCGCACGAAGTCGGAGCTCGGTTTGCCCCGGGTGCGCACCTTGGTGGGCGCCATGGTGCACTCCGAGGTGCCCAAGATTGGTGCGCACCAAGGAGCGCTCCGAAGTGCGCTCCAAGGTGCGCGCGAAGTCGAAAGTTGGGTTAATTGTCCGGTTTGCCTCGGGTGCGCACCTTGCGTGCACCTTCGCCAGGGTGGGCGCCTTGGTGCGCACACCTTGGCTGGGCTGCGCACACCTTGGCACCCGCGTTTCCTTCATTTTAAATTTTTTTTTTTTACAATCTCTCAAGTGGGAAATTCTATAATCTCAACTTTTTTTGCCTTTTCAGGAAACTTTTGAATGGAGCGCATCATTGGTGCGCTCCGAAGTGTGCTCCAAAGCTCTCTCCAGCTGCGTGCACCTGCCCCGGCCGCGCACCCGGCCCCGCCCAGCTTCGCTCACCTGTCCCGGGCGTCTGGTGCGGAACCTTAGAGTAAGAAACATCACCGTGCACCTTGGCCAACGTGCGCGACTCGACCGAGCGCGCACTGGCCGAGGTGCACACCGATTTCACCTGGGTGCGCGCGCAGCACCTCGGGCGCACCGGGGTGCGCGCACAACGCCCGGGTTGCACCGTGGCCTGTGTGCTCGGGGCGCCTCGGGTGCGCGCTCGGTGTCGCCCCCGCGCGCGCGGTAGTGCGGGCAGCGCACCCCGGCCCGGCCCGGCCCCGACGAGAACGCAAACGGGCAAAAGGTTTATTCAAATAGCATTGCGATGCCCGGCGAAAAACTAAAAAAGGGTGCAACACCGGGACTTCCCGGGAGGTCACCCATCCCAGTACTACTCCGGCCCAAGCGCGCTTAACTGCGGAGTTCTGATGGGATCCGGTGCACTAACGCTGGTATGATCGCACCCGTTATGAGCTTGTCGCAGTGTGTACTTAGCAAACCGCGACCCACGTGCGAATCCACCCCGGCCACCCACCCCCGTCGAGGTGCACACCCTCCCTCGCGAAGTGCGCCCCGTTCGCCAAGTGTGAGCCCTGCCCGGGTGCGCGCACCTTGCTAGGGCGTCGGGTGTGCACCCGGCCCGGCCTACGTGCGTGCACCTGTAGGGGGCGTCGTGTGCGTGCAGTGTCCCGTCTGCAACGCGGTGCCCACACACCACCTCGGGCGCAACGACCTGCGCTCACATGTGGGCCGAGTGCACCTTGGTGCATGTTCGGGGCGCCTCGGGTGCACGCTCGATCTTGCCCCGGTGCACCAAGGCGCTCGGTTTGCCCCGGGTGCGCACTTGGTGCAAGGTGGGCACCCAAAATAGGGATCAAGCACCAAAACACAAGTTTCGGGATGCAAAATGGGACCCAAGGACCACAAATGCGTTCCAAGACCCATGATGGGTCCACGAGAACAAAAATGTGTTCCGAGACTTAATAAACAAATATTGGGTTTTAGGAGAAGAAACATGCTCTGATGCCCAAAACGAGAATCGACCCCGAAAAGGCCACAGGCCAAAAGTGGGATGCGAGACAAAAAAAAATGGGACCCGAGGACCAAAATTGGGTTCCCAGGTCGAAGACAGGGCAACCGGACAAGAAACGACCTCTAAGGCTCGAAATGAGTCCCGACGACTAAAACTTGACAAGAAGCACCCATCAGGCACCCAACTCGACACCCATGGGATGCCGACCCACCCGGGCTTCCACCTAGCACACCTTGGCACCCACCCACCCTCGCACCCAACCTCGCACCCAACTTAGCACCTTTGAACCCACATTGGCACTCACCCTGACCCTGGCACCTTGGAACCCACATTGGCACTCACCTTGACCCTGGCACCCACCTTTGCACTCACCTTGGGACCCACCCTGGCTCCCACCTCGGCACCCACCCAGACACCCACCTTGGTTCCTTGGCACCCACCTTGGATCCTTGGCACCCACCCCGACACCCACCTTGGCACGCAACTTGGCTACTTGCCACCCACCTTGGCTCCTTGACGCCCACCCCGACAACCACCCCGTGACCTACCCTGGCTAGGGTTGGTGCACACCCACCCTGGTGCCCACCTTGGCACCCACCCTATGACCCACCTTGGCACGCACCTTAGTACCCACCCCGTTACCCACCCTAGGACCCACCCCGTGACCCACCTTGGCCAGGGTGGGTGCACCCACCCTGGTGCCCACCTTGGCACCCACCCATCCTAGCACCCAGCCTGTGACCGGGCTTGGAACCCAACCTTGCACCCGCACCCGTCTTGGCCAGTGTGGGTGCGCACCCATCCTGGCACCCACGTTGTGACACACCCTTTAACCCACGCACCCTAGCACCCACGTTGGCACCCACCTTGGAACCCAACCTAGCAACTTGGCACCCACCCCGTGACCCACCTTGGCATCCACCATAGCAGTCGCCGACTTGGCACCCACCTCGGCACCCACCTTGACACTTGTGGACCCACCTTGCCACTCACCCTAGCATCGACCCATCCTAGCACCCACCCTGGCACCTTTGCACCCTAGCACTCACCCATCCTAGCACCTAACCTGTGACCCACCTTGACACTCACCCTCGCACCCACCTTGGAACCCAACCTAGCACCCACCCACCCTGACACCAACCCTAGCACCTACCCACCCTTGCACCCACCCTGTGACCCATCTTGGCACCCACCCATCCTACCACTCAACCTATCACCCACCTTCTCACCCACCTTGGCATCCACCTTAGCACCCACCCACACTGGCACCTTGGCACCCACCTCGGGCAAGGTGGGTGCACACCCACCCTGGCACCCAATTTAGAACCCACCGAGCATGTTACCCACCTTGGCACCCACATTGCAGCCCACCCTAGTACCCACCCTATGACCCACATTGGCATCCACACCCTAGCACCCAGGCACCTCGACACCCGCCTTGACACCCACCCTAGCACTGAACCTGTGACCCACCTTGGAACTCACCCTAGAACCCACCCACCCTGTGAACCACCTTGGCATCCACCTTAGCACCCACCCACCTTGGCACCCACTCTAGCACTCACCCATCCTAACACCCAACTTGTTACCCACCTTGGCACCCGCCCTCGCGTCCACCTTGAAACCCACCCTAGCACCCACCCACGCAGGAGCCCACCTTGGCACCCAACCTAACACCCACGCATCCTGGCACCCAACTTGTGACCCACCTTGGAACCCACCCTAGTACCCACCTTTGAACCCACTATATCACCAACCCACCTTGGCACCCACCCTATGACCCTCTTTGGAATCCACCCTAGCACGCACCCACCCTGGCACCCACCATGGAGCGCACCCTAGCACCCACCCACCTCGGCACGCACCTCAACACCCACCTTGGTGTGCGCACTGCGCCAACCTCTCAAAGACCCTATGTGGTGCGCTCCAAAGTGTACACCTTTGGTGCGCTCCAAGGTGCGCACCTTTGGTGCACACCGAGGTGCACACCAAAGTGTGCACCGAGGTGAGCACCAAAGTGCACTCCAGGGTGCACACCAAGGCGTGCACCTTTGGTGCGGTCAATGCAAACGAATTCGGAAGTTGGGGTCGATGTCCTAATCGCTGCTGCAGACTACACGTATGAGAATCGGACAAATAGCTTTATATAGGGGAGGTGTTGCGTTTGATGGGTCGACTCCCCTGGTTGTGTGCACTGCACCAACTTCAAAGACCCTGTCTTGTTTAAGAAGTCAAAAGTTGGGGTGGATGTCCTAATCATTGCTGCAGTCTACGCATGTATGAGAATCAGACAAATAGCTTATATAGGGGAGGTGTTGCATTCGGTGGGTTGACTCCCCTGGTTGTGCGCACTGCGCCAACCTCAAAGACCCCGCATAGCAGAAGAAGTCGGAAGTCGGATTTTGGTGAGCACCAAGGCGTGCACCTTTGGTGCGGTCAACGCAGACGAATTCAGAAGTTGGGGTGGATGTCCTAATCGTTGTTGCAGGCTACACATGTATGAGAATCAGACAAATAGCTTATATAGGGGAGGTGTTGGGTTTGATGGGTCAACTCCCTTGGTTGTGCGCATTACGCCAACCTCAAAGACCTTGTTTTCGTTAAGAAGTCAAAAGTTGGGGTCAATGTCCTAATGGCTCCTGCAGGCTACACATGTATGAGAATCGGACAAATAGCTTATATAGGGGAGGTGTTGGGTTTGATGGGTCGACTCCCCTGGTTGTGCGCATTACGTCAACCTCAAAGACCTTGTTTTCGTTAAGAAGTCAAAAGTTGGGGTCGATGTCCTAATTGCTCCTGTAGACTACACATGTATGAGAATCAGACAAATAGCTTATATAGGGGAGGTGTTGGGTTTGATGGGTTGACTCCCCTAGTTGTTCGCATTACACCAACCTCAAAGACCTTGTTTTCGTTTAGAAGCCGAAAGTTGGGGTCGATGTCCTAATTGCTCCTGCAGGCTACGCATGTATGAGAATCAGACAAATAGCTTATATAGGGGAGGTGTTGGGTTTGATGGGTCGACTCCCCTGGTTGTGCGCATTGCGCCAACCTCAAAGACCCTGCATTGCGGATGAAGTCGAAAGTCAGAGTTTGGTGTGCTACAAGGTGTGGTCGAAGGTGCTCACCTAGGTGTGCACCTTTGGAGCACAGGAAAAGTGCCCTCCAAAAGTGCGCACCTTTGGAGTGCACAAAAGTGCCCTCCAAAAGTGCGCACCTTTGGAGCGCAGAAAAGTGCCCTCCAAAAAGTGCCCTCCAAAAGTGCGCACCTTTGGAGCGCAGAAAAGTGCCCTCCAAAAAGTGCCCTCCAAAAGTGCGCACCTTTGGAGCGCAGAAAAGTGCCCTCCAAAAAGTGCCCTCCAAAAGTGCGCACCTTTGGAGCGCAGAAAAGTGCCCTCCAAAAAGTGCCCTCCAAAAGTGCGCACCTTTGGAGCGCAGAAAAGTGCCCTCCAAAAAGTGCCCTCCAAAAGTGCGCACCTTTGGAGCGCAGAAAAGTGCCCTCCAAAAAGTGCCCTCCAAAAGTGCGCACCTTTGGAGCGCAGAAAAGTGCCCTCCAAAAAGTGCCCTCCAAAAGTGCGCACCTTTGGAGCGCAGAAAAGTGCCCTCCAAAAAGTGCCCTCCAAAAGTGCGCACCTTTGGAGCGCAGAAAAGTGCCCTCCAAAAAGTGCCCTCCAAAAGTGCGCACCTTTGGAGCGCAGAAAAGTGCCCTCCAAAAGTGCGCACTTTTGGTGCGCACCAAGGCGCTGGTTCGGTCGTTGCAGGCGAGTTCGGAAGTTGGGGTCGATGTCCTGAGCGGAGGTGCAAACTACACAGGTGTCGGAATCGGACAAATAGCTTATATAGGGGAGGTGTATGCTTCGATGGGTCGACTCCCCAGGTTGAGCGCACCGCGCCAACCTCAAAGACCCTACGGTATGGATGAAGTCGGAAGTTGGGTCCGATGACCGATTCGATTAGTAGGTATGCTCATGAGGTCGGAATTTGGGTCCGATGACCTGCCATGTGCAGGAAGGCGAATGTTGACACTGTGCGTTGCAAGGTGCACACCAAGGCGCTGGTGCGGTCTTTTTAGTCGAGTTCGGAAGTTGGGGTCGATGTCCTGATCGGAGGTGCAAGCTACACAGGTGTGGGAATCGGACAAATAGCTTATATAGGGGAGGTGTATGCTTCGTTGGGTCGACTCCCCGGGTTGAGCGCACCGCGCCAACCTCAAAGACCCTACGGTATGGATGAAGTCGGAAGTTGGGTCCGATGACCGATTCGATATGTAGGCATACTCGCGAGGTCGGAATTTGGGTCCGATGACCTGCCACGTGCAGGAAGGCGAATGTTGGCACTGTGCGTTGCAAGGTGCGCACCAAGGCGCTGGTTCGGTCGTTGGAGGCGAGTTCGGAAGTTGGGGTCGATGTCTTGATCGGAGGTGCAAACTACACAGGTGTGGGAATCGGACAAATAGCTTATATAGGGGAGGTGTATGCTTCGTTGGGTCGACTCCCCGGGTTGAGCGCACCGCGCCAACCTCAAAGACCCTACGGTATGGATGAAGTCGGAAGTTGGGTCCGATGACCGATTCGATATGTAGGCATACTCGCGAGGTCGGAATTTGGGTCCGATGACCTGCCATGTGCAGGAAGGCGAATGTTGGGACTGTGCGTCGCAAGGTGCGCACCAAGGCGCTGGTGCCGTCGTTGCAGTCGAGTTCGGAAGTTGGGGTCGATGTCCTGGTCAGAGGTGCAAACTACACAGGTGTGGGAATCGGACAAATAGCTTATATAGGGGAGGTGTATGCTTCGATGGGTCGACTCCCTGGGTTGAGCGCACCGCGCCAACCTCAAAGACCCTACAGTATGGATGAAGTCGGAAGTTGGGTCCGATGACCGATTCGATACGTAGGCATATTGGCGAGGTCTGAATTTGTGTCCGATGACCTGCCATGCGCAGGAAGGCGGAATTTGGGTCCGATGACCGAGTTGATGGCGTGCCATGCGCAGAAAGGCGGAATTTGGGTCCGATGACCGAGTTGATGTTGATGGCCCGCCATGCACAGGAAGGCGGAATTTGGGTCCGATGACCGATTTGAAGGCGTGCCATACGCAAAAAGGCGGAGTTTGGGTCCGATGACCGAGTTGATATTGATGGCCCGCCATGCGCAGGAAGGCGGAATTTGGGTCCGATGACCTGACATACGCATGGAGTCCGACTCGGGGGCCGATGTTCGATTCGATGACTTGCATTGTGGGTAAAGTCGGAAGTTGTGGTCTTTGACCCGATTCGATGACCAGACTTCGGCTGCTTGAGAATCGGACAAATAACTTATATAGGGGAGGTAGTGTTCTCGAGCATCCTCCCCCCGTGCCCGTTTATGTCGATTGATGCTGGTGCTCGACTGGTTGGAGCGCTCGGATGCAAAAATCTTGCACCAGGATTTATCGATTGTGATGGACACGGCAAGTCTCCTGATTGCTATGCAGGAGCTCATCGTGAATCTCTATGCGGCCTTGGTATGGACTCGACCTGCGGAATGGTTCGGCAATGGTAGTCGCTCCAACACGTCCTTGCAATGGCCACAGAGGTGATTCGACTAGAGCTCCAGTCTAGCTTTTGGGTTGCTTGGCGGACTGGTATAGCCGCGATCGAGTTCCGGCCATGAACGTTTTAGATAGCTCTTGGGCTTTCTGGGACGGAAGTCGGAAGTTTGGGCTGTTGTCCGATTTGATGACCATTCTTCGGATGTGTGAGAATCGGACAAATAACTTATATAGGGGACTGTGTTGTCTCACGCAGCCCCCTCCGTGCCCCTCTATCTCGACCGATGTTGGTGCTTGAAAGGGTTGGGATCGCTCGGATTTATAAACGTGCACCACCATTTGTCGAGTGTGAGGGACGCGGCAGGTCTCCTAAATGCTATGCGGGCGCTCTCTGAGAATCTCTATCCGGCCTCGACACAGACTAGTCTTGCTGAATGGTTTGGCACTGGTAGTCGATCCAACACGTCGTTGTTGTGGCCGCCTAGGCGATTCGATTCGAGCCCCCGTCTAGCTTTTGGGTTGCTTGGCGGATTTTGCCCTATCCGCAAGTGAGCTCGGTCCCTAAACGTTCGAGAAACCCGATTGCTATGCGCCGACTCTCTTTCTTGCGAGCCTCCATCTAGCTTTTGGGTCTCTACGGAACGGAAGTCGGAATCTGGGACCGTTGTTTGATTCGACGAGGCAGACTACGGTTGTGCGAGAATCGGACAAATAACTTATATAGGGGAGGTGTTGACTGGAGCATTCTCCCCCGTGCCCCTCTAACTCGACCAATGCTGGCGCTCGAACGGTGGTAGCGCTCGGATTTTCATTGAGCGCCAGCATTGGTCGATTTAGAGGGGCATGCGAGATTCCCGAATGCTATGCGAGGGCTCTAACGGAAATGTCTATTGGTTTCGGTATGGATGCAATTGCGAGTGGTTCGGCAAAGGTAGTCGTTCCGATGCGTCCATGTCGTGGCCAAATCGATAATTCGATTTGAGCCCTCGTATAGCATTTGGGTCTCTCGATGTGATTCCGCATTCCAGTCCCTTTGGGCACTGCTTGAGCCGCATCCCAGGGGGTTCCCTTCCCAATAATCTGCCTCGCAACCCGATTGCTATGCGGTGAGGCTCCTCGGCCGCCTCGGAACTATCTGTGTATCAGACGCATCGCGGGATAAGGGGTTGGCAACGGTAGTCGCCCCAAGCGCGTCCGATGCTTGGACCATTCCGAGGCGGCCCTGAAGCCTCTTCCGTCTAGCCGTTGGGTCCTTCTCGCCGCATCCCTCGCCTCGCACCCCGATTGCTATGCGGTGAGGCTCCTCGGCCGCCTCGGAACTATCTGTGTATCGGACGCGTCGCGGGATAAGGGGTTGTCACTGGTAGTCGCCCCAAGCGCGTCCGATGCTTGGACCATTCCGAGGCGGCCCTGAAGCCTCTTCCGTCTAGCCGTTGGGTCCTTCTCGCCGCATCCCTCGCCTCGCACCCCGATTGCTATGCGGTGAGGCTCCTCGGCCGCCTCGGAACTATCTGTGTATCGGACGCGTCGCGGGATAAGGGGTTGTCATTGGTAGTCGCCCCAAGCGCGTCCGATGCTTGGACCATTCCGAGGCGGCCCTGAAGCCTCTTCCGTCTAGCCGTTGGGTCCTTCTCGCCGCATCCCTCGCCTCGCACCCCGATTGCTATGCGGTGAGGCTCCTCGGCCGCCTCGGAACTATCTGTGTATCGGACGCGTCGCGGGATAAGGGGTTGTCACTGGTAGTCGCCCCAAGCGCGTCCGATGCTTGGACCATTCCGAGGCGGCCCTGAAGCCTCTTCCGTCTAGCCGTTGGGTCCTTCTCGCCGCATCCCTCGCCTCGCACCCCGATTGCTATGCGGTGAGGCTCCTCGGCCGCCTCGGAACTATCTGTGTATCGGACGCGTCGCGGGATAAGGGGTTGTCACTGGTAGTCGCCCCAAGCGCGTTCGATGCTTGGACCATTCCGAGGCGGCCCTGAAGCCTCTTCCGTCTAGCCGTTGGGTCCTTCTCGCCGCATCCCTCGCCTCGCACCCCGATTGCTATGCGGTGAGGCTCCTCGGCCGCCTTGGAACTATCTGTGTATCGGACGCGTCGCGGGATAAGGGGTTGTCACTGGTAGTCGCCCCAAGCGCGTCCGATGCTTGGACCATTCCGAGGCGGACCCGAAGCCTCTTCCGTCTAGCCGTTGGGTCCTTCTCGCCGCATCCTTCGCCTCGCACCCCGATTGCTATGCGGTGAGGCTCCTCGGCCGCCTCGGAACTATCTGTGTATCGGACGCGTCGCGGGATAAGGGGTTGTCACTGGTAGTCGCCCCAAGCGCGTCCGATGCTTGGACCATTCCGAGGCGGACCCGAAGCCTCTTCCGTCTAGCCGTTGGGTCCTTCTCGCCGCATCCCTCGCCTCGCACCCCGATTGCTATGCGGTGAGGCTCCTCGGCCGCCTTGGAACTATCTGTGTATCGGACGCGTCGCGGGATAAGGGGTTGTCACTGGTAGTCGCCCCAAGCGCGTCCGATGCTTGGACCATTCCGAGGCGGACCCGAAGCCTCTTCCGTCTAGCCGTTGGGTCCTTCTCGCCGCATCCCTCGCCTCGCACCCCGATTGCTATGCGGTGAGGCTCCTCGGCCGCCTTGGAACTATCTGTGTATCGGACGCGTCGCGGGATAAGGGGTTGTCACTGGTAGTCGCCCCAAGCGCGTCCGATGCTTGGACCATTCCGAGGCGGACCCGAAGCCTCTTCCGTCTAGCCGTTGGGTCCTTCTCGCCGCATCCCTCGCCTCGCACCCCGATTGCTATGCGGTGAGGCTCCTCGGCCGCCTTGGAACTATCTGTGTATCGGACGCGTCGCGGGATAAGGGGTTGTCACTGGTAGTCGCCCCAAGCGCGTCCGATGCTTGGACCATTCCGAGGCGGCCCCGAAGCCTCTTCCGTCTAGCCGTTGGGTCCTTCTCGCCGCATCCCTCGCCTCGCACCCCGATTGCTATGCGGTGAGGCTCCTCGGCCGCCTTGGAACTATCTGTGTATCGGACGCGTCGCGGGATAAGGGGTTGTCACTGGTAGTCGCCCCAAGCGCGTCCGATGCTTGGACCATTCCGAGGCGGCCCCGAAGCCTCTTCCGTGTAGCCGTTGGGTCCTTCTCGCCGCATCCCTCGCCTCGCACCCCGATTGCTATGCGGTGAGGCTCCTCGGCCGCCTTGGAACTATCTGTGTATCGGACGCGTCGCGGGATAAGGGGTTGTCACTGGTAGTCGCCCCAAGCGCGTCCGATGCTTGGACCATTCCGAGGCGGACCTGAAGCCTCTTCCCTCTAGCCGTTGGGGCTTTCTCGCCGCATCCCTCGCCTCGCACCCTGATTGCTATGCTGTGAGGCTCCTCGGCCGCCTTGGAACTATCTGTGTATCGGACGCATCGCGGGATAAGGGGTTGGCAGTGGTAGTCGCCCCAAGCGCATCCGATGCTTGGACCATTCCGAGGCGGCCCTGCAGCCTCTTCCGTCTAGCCGTTGGGGCCATCTCGCCGCATCCCCCACCTCGCACCACGATTGCTATGCGGTGAGGCTCCTTGGCCGCCTCGGAACTATCTGTGTATCGGACGCATCGCGGGATAAGGGGTTGTCACTGGTAGTCGCCCCAAGCGCGTCCGATGCTTGGACTATTCCGAGGCGGCCCTGCAGCCTCTTCCGTCTAGCCGTTGGGGCCATCTCGCTGCATCCCCCACCTCCTCGGCCGCCTCGGAACTATCTGTGTATCGGACGCATCGCGGGATAAGGGGTTGGCAGTGGTAGTCGCCCCAAGCGCGTCCGATGCTTGGACTATTCCGAGGCAGCCCTGCAGCCTCTTCCGTCTAGCCTTTGGGGCCATCTCGCCGCATCCCTCGCCTCGCACCCCGATTGCTATGCGGTGAGGCTCCTCGGCCGCCTGGGAACTATCTTCGTATCGGACGCATCGCGGGATAAGGGGTTGTCACTGGTAGTCGCCCCAAGCGCGTCCGATGCTTGGACTATTCCGAGGCGGCCCTGTGGCCTCTTCCGTCTAGCCGTTGGGGCCATCTCGCCGCATCCCCCACCTCGCACCCCGATTGCTATGCGGTGAGGCTCTTCGGCCGCCTTGGAACTATCTTCGTATCGGACGCATCGCGGGATAAGGGGTTGTCACTGGTAGTGGCCCCAAGCGCGTCCGATGCTTGGACTATTCCGAGGCGGCCCTGCAGCCTCTTCCGTCTAGCCGTTGGGGCCATCTCGCCGCATCCCCCACCTCGCACCCCGATTGCTATGCGGTGAGGCTCCTCGGCCGCCTTGGAACTATCTTCGTATCGGACGCATCGCGGGATAAGGGGTTGTCACTGGTAGTCGCCCCAAGCGCGTCCGATGCTTGGACTATTCCGACGCGGCCCTGTGGCCTCTTCCGTCTAGCCGTTGGGGCCATCTCGCCGCATCCCCCACCTCGCACCCCGATTGCTATGCGGTGAGGCTCCTCGGCCGCCTTGGAACCATCTTCGTATCGGACGCATCGCGGGATAGGGGGCTGTCACTGGTAGTCGCCCCAAGCGTGTCCGATGCTTGGACCATTCCTAGGCGGCCCTGAAGCCTCTTCCGTCTAGCCGTTGGGGCCTTCCCGCCCCATCCCTCGCCTCGCACCCCCGATTGCTATGCGGTGAGGCTCCTCGGCCGCCTTGGAACCATCTGTGTATCGGACGCATCGCGGGATAAGGGGTTGGCACTGGCAGTCGCCCCAAGCGCGTCCGATGCTTGGACCATTCCGAGGTGGCCCTGAAGCCTCTTCCGTCTAGCCGTTGGGGCCTTCCCGCCCCATCCCTCGCCTCGCACCCCGATTGATATGCGGTGAGGCTCCTCGGCCGCCTTGGAACTATCTGTGTATCGGACGCA